>NC_031787.1:4673695-4680711 GCF_001522545.3 Parus major | reverse complement strand
CTCCCTCACTCCCTCACTCCCTCACCCCCTCACACCCTCACTCCCTCATCTCCATCACTCCCTCACTCCCTCATCTCCCTCACTCCCTCACTCCCCTCATCTCCCTCACTCCCTCACTCTCTTACTCCCTCACTCCCTCACCCCCTCACTCCCTCATCTCCCTCACCCCCTCACCTCCCTCACCCCCTCACTCCCTCATCTCCCTCACTCCCTCACCCCCTCACACCCTCACTCCCTCACTCCCTCACTCCCTCACTCCCTCACCTCCAGCCCTGCTGGGAGGCACCACCTGAGCCCCCTCCCCGTCCCCATCCGGCACACACTTCCGGCTGCTCCTTCCAGCAGCTCCCCGGCCGTTGTTCCACCGCTCCTGCTCTCCCGGGCGCTGTCCTGGCCCCTGAACAGCTCCTCTGCTCCCCTGCTGCAGGGCACAGACTGCTCAAGGCCTGGCGGGTCAGCTCTGGGGTTATGAGGCCCCAGACATGAGGGCCCAGCAATGGCCTCAGACCCTTTCCTGATGTGAGGGGATGGTTTCCAACACAAAAACGCTTTGCAACTCTTTTAAAAAAGAATCCCATGTGAGAAGTTTTTTACCCCTGTGCCTCCCGTGCAATGGCACATCCACGAACACACAAATTCCACGTCACTGTGATGGACAAAAGGCAGCTCTCCTCCACCACCAAAGAGCTGGAGGCCCCTGCAATTGTTTCCAAAACTCGATTTGTTCTGATCCCAGACCACGAGAACAACACAGAGCCCCAGTGACTTCAGCGGGGTTTGGCTCTGCATTACAGAGCTGTGCTGCACATGAGCCAAAACACAACCAGAGCTGGGTGTCTTCCCCCAAAATCACAGCTCAGGGGCCAAAAACTCCATTTCAGTACTTCAGAGTCAAGTCAGATGCGGAAGCAGGCGGCCAAGGGGGTTTGCAGAAACTGAGTGTGTGCTCAGCAGAGGCCTCACCTGGCAGTAAATGTCCCCGAGGAGGCAGGGACAGGCAGGCAGTGTCACCAGCAGGCACAGGGAAGGGGTGCTGACACCCTCCAGCAGCATTTCCCCCTTCAGGCATGGCTGGAGCTGCAGCCTCTCCCTTTGGAAGGACCACTCCTCTCTGCTGGCAGCAGGGATCTGACACAGGATGGCAAAAAAGGCACTCTGCAAGGCTCTATGTCAAAAAACCCAACTGATGGAGCTTCATTTCACACCTGGAGCCTGGTGCTGCACCCCAAAATCCTTGTGCAGCCACACCCTCAGGCCTGCTGACACACACGAGCTCCCTCCCCAACAGCAGCTGGCAGCCCTAAAATCCTCTGCCTGTCCCCAGGTTTAACCCCAGAGCCTGTTCTTTGCTCACATCTGTGAGTCTGTGGTGCAGTGAGAAGCCGGCAAGGCTCTCACCTCTCCAACAAAAATATTCAAGGATGGAAAAGCAGCAGGAAGGGAAACCCAGGCTGAGATCCCCCTGCTCCCCTCACTGCCCCAGAGTGACACGGCCACAAAAACAGAGCATCCCATCCAGGCTGGAGGGAGAGGTGCCCTCAGCTCCTGAGGCACGTGCACAACCAAATCCAGCCCATCCCTGACTTTCCACAGCCCTCTCTAAATGGGAATTTTATGAGGTCCCCACCAGCACTGCTGGATCTGGGAGCTATCACACTGAGACGCCCAAGTGCAAAAACCCCTGGAATTCAGGGGTTCTTCCTCACCTGACAGGTTTTGGGGGGAAGTTTCTGGCAGCTCAAACCAGAGACTGAGCTGGGACCAAGCTCTGCTTCTCATCAAACCCTCCTGCTTTGAGGGGCAGCCCAGGAATTCCCAGTTTTTGTTGGTAAGGATGGAATAATTGGGATTTATTTTAAATATCAGTATCAGATCCAGACTGGTGCTGCTCACTGTGTGAAAAAGACTAAGGGAAATATTGCTTTCAGTATGGCATTTAAAGGAATCCCAGAGATAATGTGATTTTTATCTCTTCCTCTAAAAACAAACTTTAAAAATCAACCTTACTGTAAGACCCCAGCAAATGCAGCAAGAGGAGAGCAGTGAGTCTCAGCAGTCTCTGGGGAAGGAGGCCAAATTGAAAAATGTGATTTTAAAAGGACAGAAAGCCATCCTCATCCTCAGCTTGATTCAATTGGGCTCTGCCAGAGAGACAGGGTTGAAATGCTGTGAGATGTAATTGCAGCTGAACCAAACTCCAGATTAAAGGGGGCAATAAAATGATGAAAAACATCACACAAGAGGTGTTTCCAAGGAGAAATGAAAGAATCTCAGGTAGAAGCATTAATGTTTCCTCCTGGCAGTGGATGAAATTTTCCTGTGTTCACCTTTGAATTAATTCCCTGCATTTGGCCTCAGCTGCAAAAGGGAGAAGAATTAGAAAAATATCCCCAAAGCAAGGGGGTGCCTGGGCAGAGAAATATTGCTGCAATAGAGTCCTGAAATCTGCCCTGAGCTCTGGCATCTGATTTCAGCACGAACCAGGGTCACAGAGGGGTCAGGGAGGAGGAAAATAAATTGTTCCCCATGTGGGTATCAGGGGAGAAAGTGGCCACAGGCAAGGGGGCAGAGCTGCCAAAATCCCCAAACCACCACGTGGAAAATCTCCTTCTCCATTATTAATTTGCTGCACCTCATCCCTTTCATGGCACCGAAACAACTCTACCTGTACAGGCATTTTTAAAAGAAAATAATTAACATTCAAAACAAACCCAAGTCCCCCTCCAAGCAATTCTGCTGCCACAGATGGAAATTGGGATTTTTCATGGCCAAACCAATTGAATTCCTAAAATGTTCCACCACCCCTTTACCCCACCAGCAGCTCCTGCTTCTCCTCCACTGCCCTTGGCAGGCACAAGAGGGTCCCTCCAATGCTCCCTCGTGAAGGTTTTAACTTTAAACATTTGAAATTCTGGTAAAGGTTTTACTGATTTCCCAGAAAAATCATGGGGGAAATTTCTTGGCTGAGGTTTTGGAGTGGTGGTTGCTTGTTTGGGTTTTGCTTTTTGCCATTAACGAGTGTTTAATCATTTAATCCAATCAGAAGAGCAGAAAAATAGTTGTTAGATTCCAGAAGTGTCCCCTCAATCCAAAGGGATGGGCTGTGGTCCTGGGAAGGGATCATGGAAAAGGGATCCTGAAAAAGGGATCATGGAAAAGGGGATCCTATAAAGGGTTCCTGACAAAGTTATCCTGCCAAAGGGATCATGGAAGGAGGATCCTGGAAAGGGATCCTGAAAAGGGCTCCCCATGGGAGGATGGATCCAAGATGTGCCTCCCAGCTGATCCCTTGGGGGGATTTTTCCCAAATTCAGATGCTTTCCCCCTCTCTCCCCTAAGATTTTCCATGCAAAATATTCCCAGCCAAACTCAAACCCTTAACCCTGAGCAAAACCAAAAGTCCCTCAGGCTGCCGGAAGCGATCCATCCTCCCCTCATGTGACAGCTCCGGCTTTTTTCCTGCTCCAAGGCCTGGATCCCGTGTTTGTAAAACCCAAAGTCTGTTTACATGCTGGCCAAAAGTTGTTTAGCATGAGGTTAAAGCTGCCAGGCATTTTTCTGGAGTCATCTGGAAAAGCCACCCTTTGCTTCCCTTCCCACAGGACTGGAAATTCCTTGGGGAATTTTCTTTGGGCTGCAGGGAACAGCATGGCCCAGAGAGGCTTTGGAAGGGAAAAAGGGCAGGGAGCGCTGCTGTGGGGATTTGGGAGCCAGCACTTTGGGAAGTGTGCCCTTGGATTTCTCCTGGAGCTTTGTGCATCCCCTGCTGGGCTCCAGCACCAGATCCATGGTGGGATGTGAGCAGCCCACAGCTGGGAATTCCTGGGAAAGGGGAACCCACCAGGACCAGCCTTGGGAAGTGCTTTGGCAGGATTCCTTTGGCAGGATTCCTTTGGCAGAATTCCTTTGGCAGGATCACTTTTGCAGGATCACTTTTGCAGGATCACTTTCCAGGATCCCTTTGCCAGGATCCCCTTCCAGGATCCTTTTTTCAGGATCTCTTTCCCAGGATCCCATTGCCAGGATTACTTTTTCAGAATCCCTTTCCCAAGATTACTTTTCCATGATGACTTTTCCAAGATTTCTTTTCCAGGATCCCTTTTCTAGGGTCACTTTGCCAGGATCCCTTTGGCAAGATTCCTTTTCCAAGTTCCCTTTCCCATAGTCCAATTTCCAGCATCACAGTTCCAGGATCCCTTTCAGGATCACATTTCCAGGGCCACTTTTCCTGGATCCCTTTCTCCAGATCCCTTTCCCAGGGTCCCTTTCCTGGATCCCAATGTGTTTTCCCTTGGGAAGAGCAGGGATCCCTTCCTGGGGGGGTTTATCCAGCCTGTTTCCCACATTTCCCAGGATTGCACACTCTGCTCCCAGATTTCCCTTTGGGATTATTCCCCTCTGGGGGGGATGTGCCTGAGGTGGCTTTTGGGGACAGAAGGACACCAGCCCAGCTCGCTGGTCCCTGTCCTGCCTTTCCAGAATTCCCAGTTGGAATAGGGCCTTCAAAAGCAGCCCCAGCACCTCCAGCAGTGCCCTCAGTGAGGCTCCTCCATCCCAATCCCAATCCCTGCTCCAGCCCCAGGGATGGAATTGCAGCTCCCTGGCAGCTCCAGAGCCAGCAAATCCCGGGAAAGGCACTGCCAGCCTGGATCCCTTTGCAAGGAGGCTCAGCCCAAAGGGCAGAAGGGGGAACAGAAGAACCAAATCCCCTCTCCCCACCCTGGGGCTGGGCAGGAGGGGCTGAACTCCGGGATTATTTCTCCAGAGCTGCTCCAAATCCTATTTGTGCAAAGCTGCTTAAACCCCCCCTGCTCTGCCTTTTCCTTGGGCCGTGTTTGCTGCCGAGCCTGGGGGAAAAGCGAGTTTAAAACTTGGGTTTTCCTTCACCCTCTGCACCTGCAGGCTGAATTTCCAGGAGAATCCTCCAGGAGAGGAGCGTGCAGTGCCCCCAGAGTTAGAATAATAAAGAAATAATAGTAAATATTAAGTATTATTATTATTAAAGACCTCTCACCTGCTGCTTACTGGAGCCTGAAAGGGAAATAAATGCAGATGGGAGGGGGAGGGCAGCAGATAAATCTTCAGGGTTCCAGAGGGGTTTTGGGTTGGGGATGTTCAGTGACTGGGTTTCTCCAGGATGAAGGGAATGTTTTCCAAAGAGCACAAGGTTTAGGCTTAAACTCTCAGGTGAAACAAGCTCCATGTCCAGCCTTGGTTTAATTACAGAATCTTTACCCTCCTCGTTTTAATTGTGTTAAAGCTGAATTATTTTATTAAGAGAATGAAGTATTTAGAGGGAAGAGCAAAGTTTTCCAAGCAGGAATCCCAGCACCTGCTACACCAAAATCTGGATTTTCCCAAAGTAATGCTGTGGCCCAGTTCAGGCACTTTATTCATAAAATTTAAAAGCCCTTTTTTGAGAAGGAATAAGTAAAATCTTTTGTGTTTTCAGTCCAAATCTCTCAAACATGGGGTAAAACTGACCAAAATCCAAGGCTTCCTGTCCAAAGAGAGGCTTAAATCAAATTTCTTTCCAATCTGGAGTACAAAAAAAAAAAGGTTGGAATTTCAAAACTAATCATTATAAATCAAAGTTTGCATTGTGTGAGGGAAACTTTCTGATTTTGGAAACACCAATTTCCTTATCAGTTTCCTGGGGTGAAGTGAGTGGATGAAGGCAGCTGGAATCAACATTGCTCCATGTTTTCCTTTAATAATTCATTTTTTTCCTGCCTTTTTCCTCTCTTTCAGGAGTGTCCCAGGCTGATCCCTCTCTCCAAGCAGAACTAACAAGGCACCTTCTGGGCCAGAGCTTTCCAGGAAGCCTCATCCAGGGGATAAAATCAGCAGGAAAAAAAAATCAAACCCTGTGTCAAACTAATTAATCCAAATTAATTTCCCTGGAATAATCCAGTGCAGGGACAGGAGGAGCTTGCTCAGCCTGGCAGGGAATTTTCAGGGTCAGGGCTGCCCAGCCCCTCCAACCACAGCCCAAAACCAAGGCTGATTTTGGGTTTTATCAAAGAAATTTTAGCAGGCACTGCTGTCTTGCTGTTAATATAATAAATATAATGTAATGTAATATAATATATAAAATATGTAAAATATGTAAAATATATAATGTATAATATATAATATGTAATATGTACATGTAATACGTAATATGTATATGTAATATATAATGTGGAATATAAAATATATAATAAAATATAAAATATAATTAATATATAATATATAATAGATAACATATAATATATAATACATAATACATAATGTATAATATATAATATGCAATATATTATATATTATATATTACATATTACATATTACATATTGCATATTATGTTTATTATAATTATAATTATTACTATTACATTTTTGGGTTTTTTTTCATCACAAATTAACCCAAAGCCACAAAAAGGCTGAGCAAAGAGAAGAGAAAGAGAAGATAAAGCTCATCAAGCAGCAGATGGTGACAGTCCTGAGCAACTCAGAGGCCTCTCCCCTGCTTGGTGTTAGCCTTAATCTAGAGAAAAGCCCTCTCCTCTGCAGCTCAGAGCTTCTTTTGCCCAGTAAGAAGATGAGGGTGTTAAAATGTGCAGAGCAGGGGGAGTGTTGCTATTTTGAGACAGGGATGAGATTTCTCAAGAGCCAACTGGTTCATTTATTGCATTGAATATTCCCAATTTCACCCTCTTTTTCACCTGGGATAAGCCACGGTCCCTTGGAAGAGCCAAAGCTCCTCAAAGTAATTTCAGTTGGTTGTGGCTCCCAAAGTGATTTTGCCAAGGTGTTCCCATTTTCTGGCATTTTGGAGCCAGGTTTGTGAGGTTACACAAGAGCCAAGTGCTGGAGTGAGGAAATCCATGGGGGAATTGTCCCTTTGGATTCATCCATCCATCCATCCATCCATCCATCCATCCATCCATCCATCATCCATCATCCATCCATCATCCATCCATCCATCATCCATCCATCCATCCATCCATCCATCCATCCATCCATCCATCATCCAT
>NC_031787.1:4554786-4672085 GCF_001522545.3 Parus major | reverse complement strand
AAGGAGAAGGAGAAGGAGAAGGAGAAGGAGAAGGAGAAGGAGAAGGAGAAGGAGAAGGAGAAGGAGAAGGAGAAGGAGAAGGAGAAGGAGAAGGAGGAAGCAGCATTACTAAAAGCCCCAGAGGACACAGCCCCAGCAGAGAAATGTCTCCAGCAGGAGCCTGCTGCCCCTCCTGGGCTGTCCCAGCCAGCTCTGGGAGCCTTGTGCTTCCAACAACATCAACATCTGCAAGCTGCTCTCAGGAAAATCCAGCCAAAAATAGCTGAGATGTGCTGTCCTCAAGAGCCACAAACTTCTGACCCCGCTGAGGTCACACCGTGGAGAGCACTCGGAGCATCACACACCTACTGCTCAAAGCAGGGTATAAACCACAAAAAGAGCCATTCAGCCCGACCAGAAATGTTGGTTTTTCTGTGAGTTTTTGATCTCAAACCCTGATCCTGTTCAAAGGCCGCAGCTCACCCCGCTCAGCAGAGCCTCACCCAGCCTGTCCCCATCCCTGCCAGCCCCTCGGTGACAGCGCTGCCACCACCCTGCACACCCGCACTGCCCTGTCCTGTCCGTCCCATCCCACCGGGAATGGGAGCCTGGGCTTCGTTTTGGGGCAGCTCTGAGGTTCAGCTCCAATTTCGCTCCATCTGCAGCTGCAATGCCACAAACGACTCGAGGCTGCTGATGCTGCAGCGCACCCACCCCGGGTTTGTCATTTCTGCGCTCTCAGCCCTCCGCTCTCCCACAGATCCGCCCCGATCCTGTCTCAGCCATGTGGAAATGCTTCCCAAAGGATCCTGCCTCTGTCAGGGCAACCATTCCACGCCTTCCACTGAGCTCTCCCCGCCTGCTCAGCAAACAAAAGCAGCAATCCCTGGATGCCGGCGGCTCCTCCTGCTGCCCCAGCTCCAGCCCTCGGCCGCTGTCACTGTCACCAGGGTCCCTGCCAGCCTGGGGGAGATGCCTGCTCCAGACACCCCTCAGTTTCCCTCAAATCGCTGCCGGCGATGCCTGAGGACAGGGATTTCCCTCTGGGAACTGCTCTGTGACAGTCTGCATCCCCTGTGCACGGGGAGTGTGGATGGTGTCACCCTGGAGATGGCAGAGAATGCCCCTGGGAGCGGCATTCCCTGCCGGCAGCTCTCCCGTGCCTCGGGAAGGATTCCTACAAAGCATTTTATCCACGCACGATGGAGTGCCATAAATAATTACAGGAGTTTGCCTCGCTCCCCGACAGCAGCAGCTTCGTTCAAAGCGAAGGGAGGAAGGAGAGGAGTTCCCGCATCCATCACGGCCGGGAAAGGCGGGGATTGTGGCTTGAAATAAAGGAGGAGGGGTGGGGAATCACATCTTCCAAAGAACAATGAATTCCCAATGAATTCAGGGCAAGGTTAGGCACCGGAGCTGGGTCCTGGTCAGGAAATGGTGAAACCATCAGGGATCTGAGTCATGGTGGAATCAGCACCTTTCTACCCCAAATATCGCTGCTGACATTAATTCTGAATTAAGGGAGATCCTGTGCCTGGTAACCAGAACCAGCCCCAGCCCCGGGGGCTGAGCTTCACTGCTGTCACAACAGAGAAAAGCAAATCCCCCGGAATTCCTCCTTTAGGAAAAGGTTTCTCTGATTTCTCTGACCTTTGTGCTCACCAGCCTGGGCTTCCATGGGGAAATTGACTTCCACAAAGTCAATTTATTCCTTACAAGTTTCCTGCCCTTCCCTTTCCCTGCCTGGAAACAAGACCTGGAGAAAACAACCTCACCCCAGGCAGCTGCTGATGTGGAATATTTGTAATTAAGAGTTCATCCGTGGCCTGGGATGCTGCTCAGGGGGTACCTGGTGCCTACTCCGAGGTGCTGGGGCTGGGCTCGTTGTTTATTGGGAATTCGGATGGGGATGAAAGGACAAGGAATTTTCTCGGGGGGGTTTTCTGGTCTCCTGCTGTGCTTGGAGGCTGGAGCAGGAATGCAGGAGGAGCAGCACGGCCACACTCCTGAAGCCGCAGGTGCACTGGGAGTGCCTCTCGCACTGGGACATCTCCCGGCTCTCCCTGTCCCCATCGCACCTCAGCTAAAAACAGGAAAAATCCCTGTTTTCACTCCCAGCCTGCCCTCAGCGCACAAAACCCGGGCGCTGCCGAGCCCAGACATCTCCCGAAGCGAGAGGACCCTCGGGAACCTCGGGGTGGAAAAACGCTGCGGTTCCAGCGCTTTTCCATCTCTTCCAAAACAAATCCGGGCCCGCTCGGGGGAAAGGACGGGCTCGTGCCGCCATCCAGCGGTGTCCGGAGGGGACAGCGGGGACAGGGACAGCGGGACAGAGGGACAGAGGGACAGCGGGACACCGGGATAAGGACACCGGGACACCGGGGGCAGGGACAGCCGATTACGGACACCCCTCCGGACGCAAAGATCCCACTCCAGACCCTTTTTCTGCCACAATCCCCACTCCAGGCTCCCCCTCCAGCCCCTCCATCCTCAGGGCTCCCCACTCTGGGGCTCCCCTTCCAGTCCCTGCATCCTCAGGGATCCCCCCTCAGGAATCCCCACCCCAGGATCCCCCTCCAGACCCTCAGTCCCAAGGAATCCCCTCTGTGAGATCCCCCTCTAGACCCTCTATCCGCAGGGATTCCCTCTCCAGCCTTTCCATCCTCAGGGATCCTCATTTCAGGATCTTCCCACAGCCCCTCTGTCCACAGGGATCCCTGCTCAGAAATCTCCTGGAACCTCTCCCTGTGCAGGAATCCCTGCTCAGGGATCCCCATTCCAGCCTCTCCATCCTCAGGGATCCCCCTCCAGCCTCTCTGCATCCCCCTGCATCCCCCTGAGTCCCCTCAGGGCACAGCTCCCCCTTTCCCCACTGATATTCCTCAGTTTTCCTCAGTTTACCTCAGTCCTACACGTCCTTTCCCTGCAGGAATTCCAGGCTTCTCTCCCTGACCCAGATCCACGTTTGGTTTCTCCTCATTTCCAGGCACTTTCAGGTCCCCTGCATAGCCTGGGATCTCACTGAGGGTTTCCTTTAGGAAATGAACATTTTAAAGCTGTTTCCGCCATTCCCTGAGTTTTAAGGAACACAACCAGGCTTTCAGGAGGGTGAGGATCAAATTTAGGAGCACTCTGAGCCCTACAGCGAGCCCTTACCCCCCCAAAAATCACCTTCTTTAGCCATTTGTGCCTTCTAGGTGACAATTTTGTTCATACAAGGTCCAAGGACACCTCTGTTTTTCATTCCCTCACCTCACCCAGGCTGCTCTGGGGCTCTCATCCTTTCCCCAGTGACAAAACAACTCCGTGGTGTGATTATCCCATGAGCACAGGGAATATTTTACCACCCTGCTGACCATAAAACCCCTCCTTGCTGGAATATCACCAGCAGGGATCCCTTCAAAAGACAAATGACATTGGAATTGTGACATTTTTTTATTCACAGACATTAAAAAAAAGCTGCTCTCTGCCTTGCCTTACTCTTTTTGTCACTACAGCTTGAATCTTATCGCTGTTTATTCCATCGGGGTGCCCAAAAAATTGCAAGGAGCTAAAAAAATAAGGCAGCCCAGGGAAATCTATGCTTAGATCCCAACAGTTTCTTTAACATCCTGTAAAGAAACATCTTCAGAAGGTAAATAACTGAATATTGGTTCTGGCAGGAAGCCTTGCAGGGCAGGAGCGGCTGGGATGATCCATGGGATGCTGTTTTTAGCCATCAGAAAAAGCCACAGCAGAGCTGGAAAAGCCCCTTAAGAAGGAGAAACACAAACCAAGCTGTGCAGGTAACACAGGAAAAGGGACTGGATCTGTGGAGAGCCTGGGCAGGGCTCTGAGGGACAGGGATAACTCAGCACTGGGGCTGCAGGAACATCCAAACCCAGCCAGCTCCTTGTTTTGGTGGCTGAGCTGTTCCCTGGTTCAGACACCTCAAGGTCAGGCCTCAGACTGCACCCAAAAAGTTGGCAAGAGCTGAGAGAAATGACCCACAATGGATCCTTTGTGTGTGCAGCTCCTGAGGATCCTCCAGGACAGCGCTGGGGCTCAGGAATCCAAATTTTGGTGACAGCAGACAAACAAGTCCCAGGAGTTAAACAGAAACAGGGGCTCTGCTACCTTCAGATTGATTTTCTCCCTGCCAGACAATTCATCACTGGCTGTGATGAGTGCTGGAGGGAAAAAGAGAATTTACAACCCAAATTCAATTTCACTTTACTGCAGATTTTTCCTTGATTTCCTCCCGTGCTCCACATAATTTTGGTTGATTTATGAAACATCTGCAGCCACCGGGCCGTGGAAATAAAGACAACAAAGATAAACTTCATAGTTTTTATTCTGCAAAGCAATATGCACATCTTACAAACACAAAAATTAATCTAGGAGAGAAATGTCATTTCCAAATCAGCTATTAACCATCATGCAACAAGACAAGTGAAATGTAAGAACAAAACAGAACAAAAAACAAAAATACAGCCATCTCGAACCCTACAATCACCTGCAGAGGGTTGAAACCAAGGCTCAGATTTTCTATGTAATGCCAAAGAAAATGCAAAAAAAAAAAAAAAAAAAAAAAAAAGGAAAATGGCAGCTTTCTAAGAACAAGAAAACACGTACAAATAGAATCAAAACTGATTCAAGTCATAGTTAAAAAGAAAAAAGAAAACAAAAAAAGGAAAGATCAATATGATCTGAACTTTAATATTAAGTTTTAACTCTTCTGTTTGGCTGCATTTAACTTTGTACATCGCCTGGGAACAATCCAATATTCCTCAGCATTCCAGCACTTTGGCCTGCTGGGACCTCCCTGCTGCATTACAGGGGGCAAAAAGGATGAACTAAGGCCAAAAAAATCCAACTCTCCAACGTTTTCCCTTTTGCATTTGTGGGTCACAATCTTTAATATTCCTGGGGGGGTGCAGAAAGTGGGGGGAGGTTGTCAAGCAGGCTCCTTTCGTTCCCAAATTCCAGCTGGGACGTTTGGAGCTGGGATTTGTTGGAGGAGAAAGGATTTGCTTTGTTTTCCTGCAGGAGTCAGGTGATGTTGGGTGGGTTTTGGGTATTTCCAGGATTTGCACCATCTCTCTCCCAATCCATCTCCTGTTCCTGCCTTTGGTCCCCAGGTCAAGCCACCCTCGGAGGCGACTCTTGGAGTGAGGATTAACACGCAAGGCTGGGCTTGTGTGACTTAGGAACAGCTCAGGAGAAGCTCTCGGCCCCTTTCACTTCCCTGCCTCATCCCAGCAGCATCAGGAGAAAACTGGGAGCTTCTTTTCATCCCTAAACTTCAAACCAGGCTATCTCTAAAGGTTTGCCTTAACATTCCCTGGAGGAAAACACATCAGGTAATCCCGAAACTGCAGGAGGAAATGTGTTCTGGAGGAAACTGTGACTGTTCAAACACCCTTAAGACTTGTGAACTTACTGAAGTCCCAACACACACAGACCAGGAAGGTGTCTGGAGGAAATAAACTGGGAATTTTATGCCAGCATCACTGAGACTATGAGATTCTCACTTGGCTTTTTTCTTCTGTGGAGTTTGGAGCAAAAGGAGGAGGAAAAAAAGCCTGTGGGAGTGAAGGAATGAAGGAATGAATGAATGCTGAGCTGTCACACCACCTGATGAGAGAGATGTGAGAAAAGATGAAAAGTCAGTTAAGGCAACCAGTGAGATTTAAAAGCAGTGGTGGAAATGTCTGCAGGAAAAGCCTGACCCTGGAAATTAGGGAGACTGCTCAAGGAACCAGGAAACAAAAACCAACAAAGGCAGAATGGGGAAGGGAGAAATGCAGAGAGAAATCTCTGTGCAGAATGGACTCAGAGAACAGAAGGGTTTCACTGGGTGGTTTCTTTAACCTTCCTCACAAGGACCCCACTTTTGTGGCCATTTTCTCCTGAATGGACAGCAGTAAATGGCAATTTAATGAATTTAACGAGCTCAGCAGTGGATTGGCAGCTGCCCCTCAGAGCTGCAGGCACAGCCCCAGACTGAAGCCCTTTAGGAGACTCTGGGATTTCTTTTCCTTTCACTCTTTGCACTTGCCCAAGGCAGAGCCCCAGCAGGCTGTTAACACAAAACATCTTTTTATTAAGTTTTACTTTCTAGAAAGTAAAGAAAAAAAGAAAAAAAAAAAAAAAAAGTTTACAGAAAGCTGCTCTGCAGCAGAGACACACAATCCTGGCTGGAGGGCTGGGAGGCCAAGTGGAAAAGTTTTCCAGATAGTCTCTGTGCTGACTGGTTCTCTGACATTCAGCAAGCCAAATGAAATACCAAAAAAACAAACAAAAAAAAAACCCCAAACCAAAACAAAACAAAAAAAAATCAAACAGTTCTTTTCAGTAAGTAGCAGTTTAAAATGGGACTTCACTTCTTAATTTTTTACTATGAATAAAAGCACAAGTTTGTCCTAAATACAGCACTATTAAAATGTGAATATGTATTTTTTTTTTCTTCCAAAAGAGAAAAAAAATAATAATCTAAAACGTTGATATCTTTTCTTGCAAGCAAGGAGCAAATGGAATAAAGTATTAGGCCACACAAACACACATTGAATTCATGTTGTAGATTGGTGGCTTTGGAAATGCAGGATTATATCAAAGGTGCATACTTGGTTCAAACACACTGTACAGATTGGGCAAAAAACCAAACATCTCTTGCTTGGTTTGAGACACTTGCAAAGGCATCTTCACCTGCCCAGGTGCAGCTGGACAAAAATCTCTGCCTCTGTGGAGCCTTTTCACTGGAGATATCTACACCAACACGGGGCTGTCCCCAGGGAAGGGCCGGAGGATTCCGGCCACGCCGCGGGACAAGCGCATCTCCTCGGAATTCCTCTGGATATTCTGCTTTTATAAATATGTACAAATCAATTACAGGCACTTTGAAATGTCTTTGGTTGGAATAAACCAACATTGCAAGGTAATGGATTCACAGAGTGTTAAGACCCAGGCTGGGTTCAGCAGGCAATGGTTTCGGTCGCTCTCGGGAGGAGGAGAGGGGGTTTTATGCTTCTGACAAAGCAACCTGGAAAAAAAAACAAAGGAAGAGAAAATATTTAATCAAAGGCAAATTCTTAATCCTGTAACAGTGATATGATTTATCTCTGTGAGATGGCAGAGCTGTCCTTGACTTTTCAAAGGAACCTTGGAAAGTCTGACTTGGAAAGGAAATCAAAGCGAGTCTGAAGGTGTTTTGTACTTCGCAAAAATCAATAGAACAAAAGTCCCAAACCACCCAAAACCAAAAAGAAACAGCCACAAAAACACCCCAAACCAGCTCAAACTACAAAATATCATTAAGATCAAAAGGTGTCAATGCTGGCTTCCTACTTCTCAATTAAACATATTCATATTTAATTTTTCAGGCAAACTGCAGGTCCCCAAAGTAATATTGAATAATAATTTTTTGTTACTGCTTTTAACTTAGTTCTGATTAACAACCAATGATTCTTTCAACACCTTTGTTTTTAATTTAATTCTGATGAACAACCCTTAGAATTATCTATCATGTTTTCCTCCAAGTTTGCAGTCTGTTGTGGTAAAAGATGATGAATAAATGAAGATTCAATGCCACCTATTCATTGCTTCACACAAAACATTTCAACCAACACCAGAATTATGGCAGAAGAGTCGCAGCCCAGCACTTCCTGAGCTGCAATAATCCATTTCTGGAGGACAGAAATCTCATTTTGAGGATCTCCAAAGCACTTGTGTGGATTTTATAACCTCCACCTGCACTGTCCACAATGAAACACCCTCTGGAAGGCAATTCCAGAGACAAGAAAAACCAGTCTGTCCTCTGCCCAACAGGAGCTTTTCTCTGTTTCCTTATCAGAGCTGAGATTTTGTTACCACACTCTCACCTTTTCAGAGCAGAATTCTGTGTTGCTTTGCCTCAGTTTGCTTGGTCTGCCTTTAATGACTGCATAGCAGAACATGGTAATCACCATCACGAAGAGGAAGTAACTGGTGTGCATGAGGTGCAGGTTTATTAGAGAGCGATCATCCTGCACACAGAAAAGCAAATTAAAACCATTCACTGACTCAGCATCTGATATTAAAGCAATGTAATTACCAGATCAAGCCAGAAATTACTTCATGGATCAACTTTCTCCCCTTTTATACAGCAATGGAAGTGATTCTGAATTGTGGCACTTAATGTTCCTTGTGTTAAAAATCTCTGTTGTTATTTTTCCAAATATTGTCAGAGGCTTTTGTGAAATGGTTTCAGAGTAGAAAGGGTGGTTTTTAAGAGCTGTGAGGTGGAAGAAGCTCATCAAACCCATTAGGGGAGAGCATTCTCAGCCCTCTGCACCACACAGCAAACCAGCAGCAAAAATGACAATTTTAGGAACCGTATTCAACAAAATTTCCTGAAAACACCAGAGGAACAGCCCAGCACTTACATCTGGAACGATAACAGTTAGTTTGGGATTTAAAGCGTGGTAGACTTTCCCAATTGCTCCCTTGTAACACCAGAAGGGGTTGTAATCCTGGGCATATTTTGTGTTCGAGTCCCTGGCCGTGGTGAAGATCTTGTACCACAGAGTGGCGTTGCTGTAGGTTTCAGGAACACAATGTGGTGGCTGACTGCAATAAAACAGAAATAATCAGCACCCTGAAATGTATTTTCCATGTTCAACCAGGACAACTTTTCTTCTCAAAGCATGGTTTTAGTTTGGGCCTTCCAAAGCAACAACAAAACCCCAAAGTTTAAGTTAAAAACCCCCAAAAGCCACATGACTGCTACGCTAAAATTAGAATTTAACTGCATGTTGTTGCACTAAGCCAACATCCCACAGCTTAATTGGAAAAATACTGGTTTTCCTAAGGCTTCCCACAGCCTGGGGTTCTCCAGCCTGGACAGAACAGTGCCAGGAATCCAGAGAAGACAAAGGGAAGATATTTTGGTGAAAGCAAAGCAGCCTTTGCCTTGTGCTGATCTCTCAGCAGAGAAGGTAAGAACCTCAGTGTCAAATCTCAGCTCTGAAATTCAATTATGGGGCAAATTCCTTAAATTTCCATGGATTCTCTTGCCCCCAGTGAAGTTTAAACCACAGTTGAAAGACAGGCATGGGCCAAAAAATCTCAAAGAGGTTTGGAGACAAATGTTTTACCGTGGGGGAAGGAGTGCAAGGACGTAATTTCCATGATCACCAGGAATTTTCAGGAGGAAATAACAACTGAGAGGAATGAATGAGGCAGGAAGCAGCCCCTGCAGGAGAGGGGCACTTACACTGTGACTGGGAACACGTTGCTGGCTGCTGTCACAGTCATGCAGGTGGTGAACACAACCTGCTCGCAGTGGCCGTGCAGGACGCAGTCATCGGAGTTCCAGGCAGCTGGCAGTGTGAAGGTGATGTTTATTTCCTCGTGGGATTCTCTGCCTTTGAGAAAGAGAAAAGGAGAGCTGGGGTTTGGCTCACAAAAAGTCTCTGAGCAGCAGTTGCTGGGATAAGAACACACAAATGATTAAGGCAGGAAAGCGTCACCCTTTGGAGTCATCCCGGATCTTTGCAGGAAACAAAGAGAGCAAAAAGGAAAGTTAAAACACAAAACAAACCATAAAATCCCCCCAGCTGCTGCTCTTTCTAATCTCTCCCACCTCAGAACTGGGCTCATCAGGCTGCTTTCAGAAATTAAAAACTCTTTATAAGTGAATTCATGCACGTTCACAGACGTTTATTAGAAAAACCTTTCTCCTCCTAAGAACTTTGCTCCACATCTGTTTTTCTTCTGATGCTCATTTCTAACTTGAGATATTTGTGTAGAGGAAAAGGTGTCAGCAGATAGTGAACTGCACATTAAGTCATGTATGACAACTCCATGTAGAGAAATTCAGACTGAAAATAAATCCAGGCTGCTGCAAATGGAACTTGCATCTGGTAGCTCTCAAAGCAGCAGCAAAATAACAACAAAAAACTCAGTTTGCAGCTATGGGCAATGTCTCTCCACAGGTTCAAGACCTTCAGCATTATTATAAAATGCAATTCTGGCTGAAAGCTAAAACACAGTGAGGTTCTATTATCAATTTCTATTAATTCTCTATGAACTCCTGTCAAAACTTTCTGGCAGGCAGCCAGAGAGCAGATTGGTCTCTGCACACCACAGAAACCATAATCATCTTATCTGGTGCTGTTTGTGATATTAAAGCTGGTTCACTTATGCATTTTAGATAAACTAGAATTTTTTTAGACAGCATAATACTCTCTACTGCATCTATGTCACATTTGAAATGTCAGTTCAGGACCTGATGGATCAGGACAAAACTGAAGAAAGTCGCTGTTTGGAATTTTGCTGGCTTAAAAATGACCTTCCATTGTCATTAGGTTTAATCATTTCAAATTGCCAAGCCTGATCTTGGCACAACTGCAGGTTCCTTTCCATTCTCAATGCAGGGAAAAGTTCCTCTAACAAACAAGAGAAAAGCTCCATGCAGGAATAAACTCACAATAAATTTGGGAAGACATCTGTGCTCTGTGCATAAGATTTATCTCACCCATAATAAGCTGGGGAATTTTCATTTGATTGTGTAGTTATTAAAATCATGTAATTATTTAGAATCATACAATGGTTTGGGTTGGAGGGGACCCTAAAATCTGTCTTGTTTCACTCCCCTGCCTTGGGCAGGGACACTTTCCACTATCCCAGGTTGCTCCAAACTCTGTCCAACCTGGCTGAGGACACTTCCAGGGATGTGTCATCCACAGCTTCTCTGAGTACTCACCACCCTCACAATAAAGATTTTCTTCCTAATATTTAATCTAAATTTAGTTTCAGTTTGAAGCCAATCCCTGTGTGAAAGGTTAGAAAAAAACCCTCTAAAAGCCAACTGTAAGCTGAATTTTTAAAGGTCTGGCCTTGCCTACCTGAAAGTCCAATCTGGTGCCCAAAAATTGTGGAGCTGAGGTGCGTGACATTGCGAGAGTATCCCCCAAAAGGTCTGAGAGGGTCCAGGGTCAGCGTGATGGTGACGGAGATGTTGATGGGACCAGAGTCCTCGAGGGTCTGTGGGGACTGTGTGGAGGACCTGGCCTGCCCGCTGGTCACGGTGCTCTCTGGAGTTGTGGTGTCATTGAGGAGGTGCTTTAAGGTTTCATTCTCAGATATACAGAAGTCCAAATCATTAAACCTCAGGAGGAAAGTATTCCAGTCCTTCAAACAAAAGGGGAGATTTCAGACCCACGAGGGAGCTCAGGCTCACTCTGTCCCACCCTGCCCGGTTCCAGGGCATTGAACAAAAATCACACGGCTCACAAAGCAACACAAACACCCCTGGGGCTGGCTCAAGGACAGAAAAGTTGTTTGTACAAGTCAGATGGGTTCAATCCCAGCTCCCTCCCCTGAGCTAGAAAGGAAACTTGGTCAGTTCTCACCACAATTTCTGTCGAGGTTTCCCTCATTACAGGACAGTGCTGAGGGAAGTTCCCCAAACCAGCTGTGACCCTAAATAACAAACTAAAAGGTTTGCCACAGCAGGGAAGGTCCATGACAGATGATTTGGCCTCATCATTGACATAAAACAAGACTAACAAACATTCACCCCAAGAGCCCTTCTGAAAGTAAAACTGAGACAATCCCCCACACAACTCTGTGCTCTCTAGGAGGGGAAAAAAGATCAACTTCAGGCATTTTTTCCAAATTAACATCATTTTTGCAGGTACCTCTGTCATTTCTGGTGATTTGATCTCCTTGATTTTGAAGAAGTAGCCCAGTGTGAGGAAGGCGATGGCCATGGCGCTCACGCTGATCATAAAGACCACGAGCGGCGGGCGGCTGCTGATATAAACCTTCAGGTTCTCCAACAGGTTTATGTAGAACATTATTCTGATTGTTCACCTGAGGGGAAAGAATGTTCCAACAGAGTCACTGGAGTGTGTGTTACAGGTGTGGGGTGGTGGGTCACATCAGACAAAGGTCTGACAGAGAGAAATGGGATTGCACACAAAACTGAGATTCAATTCCGTGGCTGTGCTGTTCACTGAGCGCAGCAGCCATTGGAACAGGCTCCACATCACCTTCCCAGAGCCCCAAACTGGGAACAGCTTTTAAGGAATGAGGGCTTCCAGCACAGCCCAGCATCACTGATAAGCTATAAACCCTTGTTTATAGTTCTTGCCTTTCCCCAGGCAGGGTATCACTGCTACATTTTAATGACAGGAATGTCTGAATGCACCAAGTTACAAATCAAACTTTGCACATCCTTTGAAAACTGAGGCTGCAGCCTTAAGAATTCTTCTTTACCCCATCCCAAATCCCTCTGCTTTCAAAGAAGGATCTGAGAAGCAGCCCTACATTATTTTAGGTGTTTGCATCAAGAATCCTATGGGCAGAAACACCCAAAAATGGCATTAAGGTGGAAGACTACTGGTCTTTACTTAATTCTTGCAGGATCTAGAACTTTTTGTTCTGTCTGTAAGCAAAGCCAGGACCTTACACACTGAGGAAATGTCCCAAATCATTAATTTTTGCTGCAAATATAATATTTGGTCTGATTCCCCTCCTGAATTTTTATCTGCAGAGCAAAAAAGACCCAAATGATTGTACCAGTTTCCCCACCTCCTCTCCCAGGGAAAAGCAAACAGCCTGGTGTGAAAGGGCAGCCTTGTGACATCTCCTTCAGAAGCTCTGCAAGGAGGAACTCCGAGCCAACCTTTATCTTTGTCTTACCTAAAACCCTGGCTGAAAAGGCTTTTAACCCCAACTGAACCAGCAAGGCAGGAGCTGCTCCTAGCAATGTGCTGCTGATCTCCAAAATCAGGGAAAGGCAAAAAGAATTCTGCACTGCAAGGGCTCGAGTTGGAACATCCATAGGGATCTGGTAACATTTAATTAAGGCAGGGTCTGCTCCTGCAGGCCTGGGTGATTCCCACTGACTCCCATCATCGTTATTTACAATCCAGGTGTAGCAGGGCTGGAAAGTGGCAGCCCTGAGGATGAGAGAGAGGCACAGGGCAAGGCAGGGAGGGATCTGTGATCTGATCTATTGATTGAAGAGAAAACAAAAGAAGGGTAAAGGACAAGCACTCAGACAAAGCCCTTTTCAGAGCCCACAGAGCACAATGATCCCAACTTCCTTGTGTATACTCAGGATTTTACTGGCAGGAATGCTTCAGTTCCTGTTAACAGAAGAAATATTGACAGAACCTGCAAAAGTGCCCCAGAGAGGGGAAAATCCAGCTCAGGGAGAAGAGGTCAATGCCAACAACACAACCTTGGGCTGTGCCTGCTGACTCCCCACTCGCTCTCCTGGCTGAAACCTGCTGAGACAGAGCTCTCCAGAGCTCAAGATCACATCCTGGCTTTATTATTTATACCATCAAGCCCTTCCCATCCACCCTGCAAAGCCCAGGGAGTTTTTCTCAGTGAGAAGTGGGTGCAGCGAACATCTCTACAAAGCCAGAGTGAAAAGCAGGGAAAGGAGAGGGAAGAGAGGGGAAGAAAAGGTGATGAGAAATGTGCACCTTACCAGAACTTTGTCCCAGAGCAGCTGTGGCAGAGCCAGGAGGGCCAGGAAAGGTGGCAGAAGCAGCAGGGACAGGGAAGGGAGAGCTGGGGCTGGCAGGGATCATGCTGGGAATGATCCGCCCTTCTGCACCTTCTGCCTATCTTGTCCCTGGCAGCAAATTCCTTAAAAGAGCCCGAGTTAAAAACCCCAAACGCTCCATCCAGAAGCAAAATCCCAAACACTCCTTCTGGAAACACACGTGGAGATGGAAGGAGATCAAAAGCTAAATCAAAAGCAGAGTTGTAGGCAGTGTCCCCTCCTGAATTTCCTTTAGGAAAGAACACAGATGGGGAGTTTATTGCAGATTTTAATCAGGGCTGTCACCCACAGCACATCCAGGATTGGGATTCCTTTTTTAAAGGGGTTTCCAACAACAGAATTTGTTTACTGCAGGGTCTAAAACCAGCCACAAAAAAACCCCGGGATGTGCTGAAAATCCTACACAGAGAAATATTCGAGCTAATATTTTTATGTAAGAGATCACCAGCTTTTAAGTGCCAGTTGTTTAATATGCTGCCATAACTCACTGGCTTTGAAAGCAATTAGAAAATGCCATAAGCTGCAATTTCCGAGGAGTAATGTGCCTTTGGAGCATTTGGGAGGGAAAAGGGAACAACTGTGGATTTCAATACTGGAGCTGACATGAAAATAGCAGTGGTGGAAAGCAGAAGGATGAACGTTTCCATGCTGCTGCCTGAAGAATTACTGATTTTTTTTTATCAAAGTACTTAAATAACTTTAATTATCAAGGAATTTGTGATACAGATGAGTGCATTACATCAGAATCTCTGTGGATTTTCAGAATTCCTTGAACTCCTCTCTGTTAGGATCAGAATCCATCCCAATTATTCTGCCAGCTCTTGTAACTAGCTTCCTCCTCTGTGTAAATGAGTAACTTCAAAAATACCATTTCAACTTTAAATTCTTGTTCACAGAGTTAAAAAAAAAAACAAAACAACCAAACAAAACAATGCTTTTACCTCCTGGCAGGTCAGGCAAGCAAGATCAGATTTCACTTTTTAGCCAAATAAATAATTTAGTGAGTGGCTCTAATGACTGCTGCTGCCTCTCTCCACTCCAGCAAAGCCTTTTAATACTTGGTGCAATAAAAATCTCCCCAGTCAGACTAAACAAGGAGCTCAAGAATGAAAACTGCCAGGCTGGAACATTGGCCAGCAGCTCCAAGGTAATTGCTGGGTAGTGAGGGATGTTCAGCAGGAGTTACAGAAACCCTGGAGATGTTGTGCTCTTAAATCAGCACCTACAAACCCAGGCAGGGAAAAAGATTTAAATGGTAAAAGGTGCAAACACAACAGTTTAATCTGTCAGAGTGCCACAGAAACACAGAATTGAGCAGCTAAGTAAAAAGCAAGAAAAGATTCTACAATTTGGGGTGTTTTCCTCCAAAAAAAGCTCCTGATAGAAGCCTCAAAGGAGTAACATTGTGAATTCCTCTTTATTTGTGTATGAAAGAGTGTGAAATAGGAAGCTGCTGAAATAGACTGATGAGTTTTTCAAGGCTAAATTACAAACAAGGAAAATCTTGAAGTCTATTGCAAAGACCAAAAAGTCAATGCAATGAGTAACAGCTATTATTACAGTATTAAATTCCCATTTTGAGGCTTAATATCAAAGGAGTTGAATTCCTAAGAATAATAAAAAACCCATATGCTGTACCAAAGCAGGTATTAAAGGCAAAATTGCAGTTACCAAAGTGAAAAAAATAAAACCAGACATGAAATTTAAAGAGATCAAAGTAGTTTGACATTTTTGTCAATAATGTCAACTACCACCCTGCCACTAAAAAGCTTAAAAAGATGGAATTTCCTCACAGATATTTCCCCTTCTTGTTGTGCAGGTAAGGTAATCACTCTAGAGAAGGGGTTTAAATGTAAAACCACCACTGAAATATCCTAAGGAGGAAAATTGGGTGGAGGAGAAGGGCAGGAGGCAGCACTTCTCCTTTAGGATCTCACAAGTTTTTCAGTTCTCAATACCTCATTGCACAGAAGAGTGTTTAAACTGAGCTGTACAGCTCAAAAAAATAAATCAAATTTATTTTCAAAGGTGCCCCACTACTAGGAGAGCAAAGGGGTTAGGAAATGGGTCAGCTCAGGGTTAACCACTGAATGAAAATGATGTTGTGTGCCAGAGGAATATTTATTATCACAAATCAAGCAAACCATGGGAAAGCAGCCATAAATAAATGCAAACAAAGCAGTGGTGTTCATGTCCAAGTGCCTCTCCTTTAACAACAATAAACAGCAGCAGGTACCAGAATCATCTTTCATTTGGTTCTCTTCAAATTTGACATCTGAGAGTGAAAATAAGGCAAAATAAAAATCAGATTTGGGTGAGCTGGGGCTGGTGCTGGGGCTGTTCAACATCTTTAGGGTGACAGGGACATGGGGTCAAGCTGGGCAGTGACACCAAGCTGTGTGGGATGGGATCTGGACAGGCTGCAGAGAACCTGATGAGGTTCAAACCAAGTGTAAGGAAGAGTGACTTTACCATCCTGATATCTGGGGCAAATAGAGGTGTTAGGATCTGCAGCAGCTTCAGATCATCTTTTTTTAGGAAGTGTGGATCCCTGTGGGATGAAACTGCACAGCCTAAAACCTTCCCCAGCAGCAGCAGGGCAGGCAGGAAGGAGAATTCAACTGCCTCTGTCCAGCTGAGCCTCTTCCCCTCCTCCCAGCCTCCAGTCTGAACAAAAATACACCAAAATCAACCTCCTAGGAAATGCCAGCAGATTTCTCCCCAGCACAGAGGGAGGGAAGCAATCAGGGCACGTGGAGGAGGAAACTTCATGAAAACATCACCTTGGGTCCTTGAATCCAACCAAATCCAACCCCAAGATCAGCAGCCAGATGTGCACAAACATCTGCTCCAGTGGGAGATAACGGGAATTGGCTCGAGACAGACAGTGGCTTATCAGTTTGCTGAGCTATTTTATCCACAAATATGTTTACTGATAAAAAACTCCACATTTTTCCTGGAGCCTGGGAGCTGAAAATGCCTTTGCATTTGCAGAGAGGACACTGCACAGGGCAGGAGGAGAGCAGCACCTGGAAATGTGGAAAAGGACATTCCTTCCTCCTGGTGTCCTGATAAAGGACCAGGATGCAGAATATGAACAAAATTCAGGGATTGCACGAATAGAACAAAGCAAATGCTTTGTACTTGCATGAAATGTTTCTTTTCACCTCTAGAAACACTTTTCAAAGCTTAATTGATCATTTCAATATCCCCAAGAGAGGCACCAACAGCAAACATTCTGCCCATGAAACAAAGCCAAGGAGGGGAAATAATTTGGTGAGGGATAGAAAATTTTAAAGATCAAATTGACACTGAATTTCAAACCCCCAAATTCCTGACTTCAACTCTCTATAAAGACAGAAAACTTTAAATAAAGGGTCAATGATGTAAAAAAAATTTAAAAAAAGGAAAACAAACATTACTCAATCCATGTGTGACAGCCCTTCCCAACAGACTTGTGTTGCTCAAAAAGTCTGGTGGATTCACCACAAGCACCTGAACTTTGTGCCAGCTGATACTCTGGGGACAGCAAAGCTGATTTCCATTCCCCACTGGAAGAAAAAATTGTGCAGAAACAGACAAATCCAAAGTTCCAAGTATTTTTAATACGCACTGAGTTCTTAAAAATGATGAATGAGAAAAGGGAAGGAAAGTTAAAAGTCAGGAAGCAGAAATAGAGTGAGGAAGATTTTTTCACCTGGTTCAATGAACCCTGGATTCTGACTTTTGTCAGAAGTGAAAAACATAATTTAAAGCGTAGCCAGCTGTAAAATCAAAATTAACTCAAGCTCTGGTTGAAAATCAGACATTTTGGTGCCAAACTTGAAGCAGGCATCTCTGTCTGCCAAGAGCCTGTGCCATGGGAATGGATCCACTTCCATCTAAAAGAGCTCATGGGCATTTTTAAACCTTTCAGCTTTTCCAAGTCATGACTTCCAACCTGAGTTACTCTAACCCAAATCACCCAGACTGCAATAAAACACACAATAATAGATGAAGGACTTTGAATTTGTAATAAAAATGCTATTCTGGTTACTGCTTCTTAGCATGAGAACCTGGGAGAAGAAAGGAAATCTTTAAAGATCCGTGGAAAACCAAATTCTGTGTACACTGAACTGACAGCAGCCAAAAATACAGGATGGCTTAAATCAAGAAGTGTGAAAATTCTCAGTAACTGTTCAATAATCAGAAACTGGTTGAGTGACCAGTTCAAGGGTAATTGTTGACTTTATTAAAACCACTCATTAAGGAATGTGGGACCCAATTCAGCGGTGAAAGTGCAGAGAAATGTCAGGAAAAGGCTCTTCAGTCTGTAATGAGAACTGTGAGGAGACAGGGATGCAGACAGATACACAGCTTGAATCACAAGCAGAAAAATGACTGACAAGCTGAGGAAATGGCAGCTTTGGGGAATGGCAAATTCAGAGTTTGGGTGTGGAAAGAAGGGAGAGAAGCAGCAAAGCAGCCATTGGCCACTGATGGAACAGAAACAGCAGCAAAACCAACTGAAATGAGGGAGCTGAGGTATCAAAGTTACAGCTGGAATATTATCATGTCTGTGTGCTTCACCCCCACTGCTCAGAGGAAACAGGACCTCAGCTTGCTCAGCTGGGTGATTCACTCTCTGTTTTACAGATTAACAAACCCCCGAATGCCAGGACACACACAAGTTTTCATCCAAAACAAAACCTGGGAGTTCTGAGCCCTGGGAACCAGCTTTACCCACAGGTCAGGACAACCTTAGAAAGAAAATTAATTCCCACCCAGCCATGTTTTGGGTAAGGGGAAATTTGGGAAAAGCGACGCAATTCTCACACCAGAGAGTTCCATTAATAATTTAGGGCTCAACAGATAAAACAGCTCCATTTCTACAAAACCCGTGATGTTATTTAATAAAAAAGAAGATTATCCCAGCTGCCAGATCGGCAGGATCAGCTCAGGGGGTGCTGGATGTGCCAGGCTCTGTCCCTGCTGTCCCCAGCTCACAAAGGACACCCGGCTGTGTTTGTGCCCTGCCCTCAGCTGCTCCCGGGCACTCTCAGAGCACAGGGACTATTTTGTTTAACCAGGTGACCTTTCAAGCTCTTGTCTTTCAAGTGGAAAAGAATCCCATTCCACCAGAGCCACTCCTCAAATCGCGGCAGGTAACAAAGGATTAAACCCAGGGTTTAATCCTCTCTGATGGCACTCGGGCCGGGCTCAGGGAGAGTTTTTCAGCCACAATTCAATATTATCTTCGCTCGGGCTGCCACAGAAGTTGTGTGTGTGCTGTGCACACCTGCTGAGCAGGAGCTGGCCCGCAGCCATCGGCTCATTATTCCCAGAGAGCCGGGCACAGGCAGGTGCAGGGAAGTGGCACAAACTCACCCTGTGAAACCCGAACCGCTGTGTCCTGCCCAAGGCACAAGGATTGATTTGGGGAGTATTTCCTGTAACTCAGCCCTCAGAAAACCGCAATAATCGTTTACCACAACAGCCAGGCCCAGGTTTTATTCCCCACCACGTTCTTCCAGCGGCCAAACTTCGGGGAAGTTGAGCGAGGATGTGGAGAGCAATTAATGAATCCTTATCTACCCTCCAGGTTTGACTACCGGCGCAAATTTACCCGGATAATTCCATCTCCACAGCTAATCCTGCAAATAAACTTCCCCAAAAAACAAACCCTTAAAGGGCAAACAAAGGAAAAAAGGGGAAAAAAAAAAATCCCAGCTGTGCTGTAAGGTATTTTTTCGTAGGGTGATTCCGATCATGCCTCGGAGGTAACGGCAGGGATGGAGCAGCCATGTTCTAGGCATGATGCACCAGGGATTTTATTATTAAAACCATCATGAGATCATTAATCGAGTTAAACCCCCCCCAAAAAAAGTGAAAGAAGATAAAATACGGGTGTATAGAAAATTGGGCAAAAAAAATCCCAAAACAACCACACAGTAAAAAAGCCCAACGCAGGAACCACTGTTCAGAGGCTATTTTGAAACAACTATTTTTAGTGCTACAGAAATTATTATTTTTCACTGCTGTTTTTTTTTTCTTTTTTCCTGCTACGACGCCACGCATACAAACTTCAAGCTGACGACCTTTCCCCAAATATTTTTTTCACGTAAATAACAAAAACAAGGCGAGGCTGCAGCCCCCCAGCAGAGCCGAGCCAAGCGGGAGCCGGGGCTCGGGGGGCAGCGCAGCGATGCCGCCGCCCCAGGCTCCCCGGGGGCTCTCCCGGTGCTCGTCCCGCTCCCCCCAGCCCCGGAGCGGCCTCAGGGCGACCCCATCCCCCGGCAGGCCGGGCCGCAGAGCCGCCCCCGTTCCGTCCTTACCGGCGTCCGCGGCGGGGCTCGGGCCCCCGGGCCGGGCGGGGCTCAGAGGCGGCGGCGCTGCCGTGCGGGCGGGCTCTGCACCATCGTCCTGCCCTGCCGGGGCTGCGGGCACGGGCGGACGGGCAGCGGGCGGAGAGGCCGCTCCCCGGGCAGCCCCGGGCCGGACACACGGACAGGCCCCGGCACCGGGCCCCGCCTCCGCCGCCGCTTCCGGGCCGCAGCCCTGACCCCTCACCCGCCGACGGTGGCGCGGGGGGGACAAGATTGAGGCGGCGCCGGCAGCGCGGGAGGGGCCGGGAGCAGCACCGGGAACAGCACCGGAGAACAGAACCGGGAATGGACCCGGGAACAGCACCGGAGAACGGAACCGGAGAACAGAACCGGGAATGGACCCGGGCGCTCACCGCGTTCTCTGCCCGGCCCGAGCGCTGCAGCCCCGCACTCCCCGCTCCAGCCTCCCTCAGGATGCTCCCCGCCTTCCCCCTCCCCTTTTCCTCTAAAAACTATCCCAAAACATCTTTTTTTGGTGTTTCCTGAAGGTGTCCAATGCCTAAAAGTGTTCAGAGTTAAATCCTTAAAGCAAACAAACCTTCATTTACATTTACAGTAATTAGTAAGAATATCATTGTTATATATTGCATTATTATATATATTGTCTATTATTAATAATTAGTATTGATGATGACGATGCTTCCCCGAGGATAATGTGAAGCCTGGTGGAGCTGTTTACTGGACAAGCTGGGACAAAACCTTCCCTAAATGTTGGGTGAACAATATTCCCTAAAGATGCTTTGGGAAGGTAAAACTCCAGGATCAGAAAGGTCAGAAACCCCCGTGCCTTCCAAAATGACAGCACTAAATTAATGAGTGATAGTCACAATTAATGACTCCAGCATTTCCTGGAAAATCTCTTCCTTGCCAAACGAAATTAACGCAGGGGTTAATGAAGTGTTTTGCAATATAAGAGATCCAATGCGAGGAGCTGCAGCCTGAGCTAAGAGCGGGATAAATAAAGCCCATTTCTGACACTCTGGCTGGCACAGCACAAAAACCGTATTTTAAATCAATTTAAGGGACGATATTTCCATTAAAGTTGGTGGTTCGCTATTTTTTTGCAGTCTCACCCCAACTTTGTAAACCCCTCTGCGCTCAGGGATTACTCCACGGAGGGTGTGAAAATCCACTTTTCCTAATAAATTCCCTCAAAACACCCCTAATTTTAGCGGCTCGATTACAGGGGTGGCCCATGAAAAATAAACATTTAGTTACAAAAGCGCTCTGAAGTGCTTAATCACCCCAATGACTTTTCTGCAAAGCAAATAAAAATAAACATTGTTACCCAGCCCAGCACTTGAAGGGTACTTGTGAATTGTCTGAGAATGCAGAAGTGGCCGCGATTATCTCGCCATCAATCATTAATAGAATAACAAAAGGTGAGGAGGGTTTGAGGGACTCTTTAACGAGGGCAGAACTTTTATTTCAACAAGCTCATTTACACAATAGCTGCAAGTTTGCTTCCCCCCACCCCTCCTCCGGACAAACCTGTGGCCCTGGATATCAGAATTAGCACCTAAATAAACTGAATAAATCCCAGGAGTCTTTAGGGAAGCGATTTGGGCCTGGTGACACAAGGAATAATTTGATTTTTTTTTTTTATTTTGGTGAGCATGCCAGCGCTGCAGCCGCTTCTATGGAACACCAGGGGTGGTGCATAGTTCATAAAAAGGCTAAAAACTGCCAGAAAAGGGAGAAATCACAGTCGTGGTCTGAAGTTATTGCAGTGCAAATTTAATAGGAGCAGTGCTTTAATGAAGTGGGAATGAATCAAGAGGTAGGCGCTCTCCTCCTCGATGGCAAGAATTAAACATCGCTTAAAAGCAGCTCCAGCTGAGCTTCGTGTTTGAGATCTCAGGTGCACGAAGGAGCCAGGGCTGGATGGAGCTGGAAGAGATTTCAAATGACACGGAAAGAGTTTCAAAGTTCTGTTGTGAGAGGCTGCTTTTTGTGGGGTGAGCTCTTCTTTCACCCCGATCTGAATTTTAGTGACTTTTAGTGACACAAATCCATTTTTAGCTCGCTGTTCAAGGTGCTAAGGGGGTCACTGAAGAGCAGAACGTTGGTGTTTCATGGAAATAAAGTGCATTTTTCTGCTCCTGCTCCTTCTGAAAAGCAACCTCGAATTGTATGAGTTTATTTATTTCCCAGGATTGTCAAAAAAGCAACCAAAATTTATCCCACCGATGGAAGTGACCAGGAGAGAGAGACACTTCTGGAGCAACTCTTTCATGGTCTCTTTACCGTCCCCCTTTTTTTGTTTCATATTATGCAGTTTTTAATACAAATAATTCTTCTATTCCTGAAATATTTCTGGCCCCACATTCCCCTCCAAAGCAGTAAAATCAGCATTTTTGTGCACCACTCAAGGCTAGCAGGTGTTCTGACAGAGCATTTAAATGAAGAAATGGCATCCTTTAAATATTTTTTTTTAACAAAGCAGATTAAGATGATTTTTCAAGTTTGCAAATCACTCCAACAACATCCTCTGTCATTCCTCAGTTCTCCCCTCCAGGTTATCCAAACTCCAACAGGTTTTTTTTTGCCTTTTTACTGCAACATGATGGAAGTGAAAGGTGCTAAAATGAATATTCTGAGATCATTTTCACTCACACACGAGCTCATGCACGGTTGGGACATTAGATTTGAAATCTATTTACAATTTTACATATTTTACAATATATAGTTCATCTTTACAGCTACAGAATAAGTTCAGACTAAACATTGGTACCTTTTTTTCCTGCTGGAACTTGGCTTCAAGTTAAACTAATTATTAAAAACAATTAAGTGCATGCTTAGAAGGAAGCTTTCAGGAGAGATGTCAATGGACTAGTGTTGCTTAAAAATTACACCAGTTTGTGTAGAAAATCGAAATTCAGTTCAAAAAACCCACCAAAGCCTAATAGAAATCTACTGGACTAAAATAAATACAATTCATTACACTTAACCAAGAAAAAAAAAAAAAGCAAAAAAACCCAAAATTACCTTTAAAAATGTACTGATTTAAGCTCTTTTTGTTTTTTTTTTTAAGCCTTAAATTTCCTTCCCCTCCCAACTAGCTGAGGATAATTATCCTGCATAAACCTGAGGCTGCAGTGGTGGGGGCAGCTTGTCATTCTCCACGTTTTCAGAGTCAATGGCTGCTAAGGCTTGACTTTTTGGTTTTATTTCTAAGGGATATTTCTCCACAATATCTTCCACCTCCTTGGTGATCCCATCAGTCCAATCAATGAGGTCTTTCTCCAGCTTCTTGGCTTCACTGACAATTCTTTCCTGTCTCTCATTCAACTGAGAGAGGAGGTCTAAGCTTTTGCACATTTGCTTCACCCCCAGGCACACATCAGGGGAGAAACTGTCAGATTCCTGCTTTTTTGGGGAGGTCTGACCCGTCATGAAACGATCAAAATCTTCCTGGCTCAGATTTAAAGACTGAGCATCCAGTTTTTCAATGAAGGCCACAGCACAGCACTGCAAACAAAACAGAGAGAGCATCACTGCAAGACTGGAATCACCACAGACTGGACTGTATCCATTTGCTATTCCTTACCCTCTTCTTACACCAGAAACTGATTTTTTTAATATTTTTTTTTATGCCCTAAATGAGCTTTTCCAGAAGTTAATTTTATCAGACACCTCATACAACTCTTTCCTCTCCCTAAAAGTTGGAAGAAATCAAAAATTGAGCTGCCAAGGTACGTTCCAGACCTCAGGGTCTCTGTGTTTGGGAGGTGAGGGAGCAGCAGGAACATGTCAAGGAGACAGGAGCAGTGTATTAATATTTAATTATCTGATCTGCAGATTAATTAATTTCCTAAAGGAAGGAACGTCAAAAACCCAGCTCACTTGGTGGATGCTCTGCTCCTACTGAAATCAACTTTTAACATTCCAAGCATTTCATCCAACTCTGTAATTTCCCTCCAGGATTCTTTATGATAAAATGCAGAGCACACCAAGAAATGCCTCTTGGAGGAGCTGTAAAAAACCTGTTTACCTCCACACACAAATGGCCTGATTGTGCAGGGCCTTCAAGAAACTCCCCTGGGCTCAAGGAGGGGACTTTGCATCTGGAACATCTGCACAGCCCAAACTCAGGGCTTGGGGAACAGAAAGTCCTGACCTTGCAGGATAAAAATACACCCAAGTCTTAGCATGAGACTTTGCAAACCAAGGGTTTAAGGCTATAAAATAAGAAAACAAAGCTCTGGTTTGGACAGCAGAGAAGGAAGAGAGAGGGGATAAAACTGGCTGTACTCTTAAGTAACCTCAACCACTGCTTGAGGATTAATTTTAATTTATGGTCCCCTTTGCTGGCAATTCCTACCTCCAAAAAAAAACCCCAAACCTTGCTGACCAGCCCCACCCCTCCTCCTGCACTCACCAGGTTGGTGAAATAATATCCATCCTCCCCAGTCATCAGCCTGCTGGGGTTGCAGAAGCGAGTGATGTACTGGATGTTGGACTGCAGGCGAGGGGGGTTCCCCTTCAGCACGATGTAAATCAGGGTGGGCAGGAAATCATCAGCAGAGGCTGGCTCATTCTTGGTGATTTTGATGGCATTGAAGATGTGCTTGCTGCACTTGGTGATGCAGGCCAGTTTATCCCGAGGGACGCGCTTGGAGTCCATCTCAATGATGTCTGGGAGGGGGAAAAATAGAAAAAACATCATTCAAATTGTATTCATCAGGCACTGAGTAAGCAGGATCTGCTGGGTAATTTTGATATTGCATCATTTCTGTCTGTGGGGAAGTGTTTCAAGTAGATCAGACAAGCCTAAGCACCTCAGTGTGGAAAATTATCCCTGCTCCAGATGAAATCCCAAACCCACAAAGATTCCTGCATATTTAACAGCCTGGAGCCCCCCTGATGACAGCAAAAATAACCTCAATAAGTAAGAGAGATGAAATTCAAAGCTGTAAACATAGAATTCCTCACTCACAAACCTGTAATTGCCTTTACAACCATGTCAGAGACTTCTGGGATTTCCTCGCTGACAGGAACACACAGCATCTGGGGAGTCACCCAGTGCAAAGCCCTGGGACAGGAAACAAAGGGTTAAACTCTTCAGTGCCATCCAGGTGTTTGAAACCAGCTGTTTCCTGAATTCAGGGCACAAGGAATGCTTTGTGTGATCCAGGCATTATTCCAGCCATAAACCAGTTTATTCCACTGAAGTAATTTATTTTCAGAGAAAGTACTTACATATTTAAAAATTTTTTTTGGCTGTGATTTAACAAAAGCAAATTTTCTCAGTCTAGTGGTTGTCATTATCCCACCTATTAATTCATTCTGTCTTTTAAATAAAATGGTTTGAACCCTTAACAAGCCATTTTTTCTGTGCACAGCACGAGGTTTTTTTAACATGGTTGATTCAGAGCTCATTTAGGAATTTGTGATTACTCAATTATTTTTCCTTTCGAGCCTTACCTGATCCTTTTTTGAACAGCAAGGTCTTTCTTCTCATCATCAGTTGTCTCAGGGCAAAAAACATATTTATACTGTCGAGTCATGATGTATTTCTCAACCTCATCCATTGCCTTCTCCACTTTTTCAGGGGGCACTGAAAGGGACAAATCCCACAAATGAAATATTCCAGGGCTCTTTGGAAGATTTAATCCCAATATCATCGAATTAATATTACTCATTCAAGCCAACCTGAGTTCATAAATGGATATGATGGGAAATAAAAATAAAATGGCCAGAACTCCACTGAGAGTTTAAAAGAAAGCTGTAAAAACAAATATTTAGACAGCAAAATTTCCTAGAGGGAACAATTCTAATTCTGGTACCAGAACCTGTTCCCAGCATTTCTAAAAGCTGGGAATGCTTTGCTTTAACAGAAAATTCAGGAGGCTTTAGTTTCACATCACTGCTTTTGGAGCAGGAAGATGAAAAAGAAGAACTTGGTACCTTTCCAACGTGTCTGCAACCTGTCTGCTATGTTTTGGTAGAAGTCCTGGGCACATTCAGATTGCTCCTCAATGCTTAAATCCTGCAAGAGAACAAGGATTAAGTGTGAAGAGCTGGCAGCAACACCTCATGTTTTGTTTTGGTTTAAGAAGTGTCCAGCTGCAGTAACAGTCTGAGAATGCAGAGGTGTCATCAGATGTGTTTATAGTGGCTCAATTTTATTTAAAAATAGGAGAAGCCAACACTGGCTCTTTAATGTGTGAAAGATTTACTGAATAAATGGATTAGCACAGGTGCAATGGCTTTTTCCCCTGAGGAGCACTGACAAAATAACTCAGACTAAGCAACATGTTTGTCCCTATTTAACCTCTGATTTTTTAAAAGACAATTTATAGTCTATAAAACCCCCAAGAAGATCAATTATTTGAAGGAATATCTCTACAGCAGACATTTCTGATGATAAAGTTACTGTGAAATATATTCACAGTGATATTGGTGAAAACAACACTGGCTTTTGCTAACCAAGCTCCTGAAGAACTTAACAGAGGTTTGAAGGTTTAAAATTAACTTAATTGAGGCAATTTTAATCATTAAATGAAACAAAAAATTAAAAATAAAATAAAAAATAAAATTAATAATATTACTTTAATAATTACTCATTATTTTAAAAAGTGTGGGGAGAATTTGATTTCTGAATTCTCTAAAGCAAAAAACTTGGACATTTTCCTGAACACAAGTCCCAGTTCTTGCTGAGATTGGATTTTAGGCCTGGTTTGTGTGTAGTAAAAAATCCCATGTTTTGAGAAGGCTGAAATAGGAAATGAGAACACCTTCAGTGCTTGAAGCCAAAAATAAACCCACGCTGTTCTCACAAACTCTGTGCTCAGAATGAACAGATCTAAAAGAAAAGAAATAAAAGTTCAAGAAGATTTCAAAGTGGAGGGAATGTAAGATTCCATGAGGACTTGTGAGGAGATAATTTGAGGAACTAAATAGGAAAGGGAGAAGAAAGGGGGGGAGGAAAAAAAAGTTGTGCTGAGTTCTGACTCATTCCAACCATAGGTGGCACCACAGACTAATTAATATTTCAAGAACATTGATTTTTTTTTTTTTTAATGGAAAATGAAGACATAACACTTATTTAAAAAAAGCAGCACAGTCAATTTCCCCTTCCCCAATAAAAGGAGAGGGGTGGGTTGGTAATGAATTATCTTTAGAAGTTTTTAGGCTTAAGTTGTCTCATCCCTGGATGTGTCCAAGGCCAGGCTGGATGGGGTTTGGAGCAACCTGGGACTGTGGAAGGTGTCCCTGCCCATGGAACCAGATGATCTCTAATTCCCTTCCAACCCAAACCACTATGTGATATCTCAAAACTCACCAGGTAGTATCTTACATTATTTCCACAAGTCATATTAATGTAGAATATTGCTGAACAGATTAATTCATGTGGGATTTAGTCAGGACTAATTTATCTGGCATGCTTGGGGTTAAGAAGCATGGTCTCAACCAAAAAAAAGGCACCCAGATCTTAATTTGATTAATCCAATCATCTGAAGGCTCCTGCCCCACTCCAGAAAATCCAACCTGCTGGAAGAAGTGCAGCATTTCCTCCCTCTCTCCCCAGTTCCCCCATTTTATTGAGACAAGAGGCATTCAGAGCTCACCCTTTTGTGACTCATGGTGTCCAAGAAGATTTTGCATTGCTTGTAGATATCCTGGCCAGGCTTCTGGTATGTCCTGATGAATTCTATGAACTCCTTGGACACTCTGTCTGTCTCGATGCTGGCCTGCCTGTGGATGGAAGGGCTGGGAGCCTTGGCCTCCTGGATTTCTGCTGGCAAAATTCAGGGCACAGCACGTCAGCTTTTTACACCAATGGATAATTTCCAAATGGTTTTATCATTCTGAGTTATTTTTTTTTCTTTGCAGCTGTGCAGACAATTGGTCATTTATTTCTCAAGCTTTGCCAGGGAAATGCAGGATATTATTAAACACAGCAATAATTATTAAACACATCTCCAGGAAAACTAAGTATCCCACTGAAGTGGAACATTGAGATCCACACCCCCGTTCACACTAATGGCCTTTTTATATTAGAAGTGACTGCAACACAGGGTTGCTTTTGGGTTTTACACTCACTCCCAGGTCAGACATCCCATTTAAGGTTTCCAGCTGGGAATCTGCAGGTTCCTAAAGATAATGGGGTGGTTTCCCCACTCTCCCTGACCTCCACACTCCGTGCACCAACACCTCCCAAGCAGCTCAGGGCAGTTCTGCTCAAGGAACACGCACTGCAAGGTGTCAGAGCTGCATCCATGGGGGGTTTTCCCACAAAAACATCTGATTTTCCAAGTTCCAAGTTAATTGTGCTGCTCCAATACCTTCACCCACCTTTCAGCTTGCCAGCCAACGCTGTTGGAAATGGAGGGATTGAATAGAGGTGGTGGAAATGAACGTGGTGAGAGGCAAGCAGCAGAGAGACAGAAAACATGAAAATATTCATGGTCAGCACGACACAAACACGGCTTTCAACCTGAAAACACTTCACATGCACAGAAATCCTGCTTTCAACAAGCATGCAGAACTCCAAAGGAAAAAGAAAGAAATGGGATTAATATGTTTAAATTGGTTTAATTTGGATTGGAGAGCTTAGTAGGTTTTTTTTTTGGTTGTTATTTGTTTTTAAAGATATTCAGTACTACAGAAAATCCAAAGTTGTGTCACCCAGTGAATACCAAACTCTGCTCCTCTGACCAAAGCTCCACACTTCAGCACAGGGAAAAACTTGGTCAGGCACCATCAGAGCACCTCTGGCATTTCAGTGCCCAGAACAATAACAGGTTTTGCAAATATTTAAACTCCAACTGCAGCAATTGAGATAGAGAGTGCAAATCCAACTCCTTGCTAATTACTCAAGGACACTTTTCCAGAGGGGATTTCCTTCCATTGCCTTTATACCTAAGATTCACTGCATGGTTCCCAAATCCTACACAGGATTCCAGCTGAAGGGTGGCCTTTATGAAATTTGTCACATTTAACATCAGAGAAGCAGAAAGCTTATTTGGAAATAATAAACAAAGAGAAGGGCAGAATTATCAGGTATTTCTTCCAGGATTAATCATTGATCTCATTTCACAGTACAGCTGAAGGTTTATTTACTTACTTCAACAATGAGTTCACTCTTATATAAAAATAATGAGCCTTATTTTACTATTTGACCTTAAGGAATGTGATTATTTCTTCAGTTACAAATTCAAACTGGATTGTTGTTTAGTTACTAGAGAGATGTAGTCAACTGAGGCAGATAAATATTAAGCATTAAAAAGTGAATGTTAATTAGAATGAACTGCCTTTTAATGAGTTACACCAAGAATTACACTTGAGTTACACTGGTAGTTGCAGCTTCACTAATCTCAGAGCTGAAACCCTGACTTAAGGAAAATTAATCTGTACTGATTACCAAGGGCTGCAGGAACAAATGAACTTCCAGCAACAAAAAATCCTCAGGTTTGTCCCCTGTTCTCAGAAAATTCAGTCTAACTAAAAAGTAGTTGATTACAGCCAAGAAATTCCACCAAGTTAAAGAGAGCCCAGCAGAGGAAAATGCCAAAATGCCAGGAACGAGCATGGGAAGAGTTAAGGAAGGATCAGCTTCACAAAGAATAAACATAATTAATATTTAAATCTTTCTACAGAAAAGCCACTTGTCACAGCAGAACAGGAGCACTCCAGGGATTCACTATGGTTGTGCCATGGCCATGGAGCCCAGTCCAAGCACGGAATGTGAAACAGGGTTTGTCACCAGCTCTGTTACACACAGCACTTCATCACCTTCCTGCAATTTAATAAACATCTGAATGTTTCTTTTGCCAGCAGAACAAGCCAGGATTGCAAACAAATAATGGAGGATGAGCTCTTAGAGCTGTTTGCATCAAGGGGTTTGGTGTCCCTTTTGGTTTAAATGAAACCAGTGTCTCCTCTTGATGGGAAATTTTCTTCTTGGTTTATATAAAAAACATCTGGAGACATTTTGAAAATGCCAAAGTTCTTGAAATGCCAACTTCAATAGTTTCAACTCATAATAATCAGATTTGTAACAGCAACTTGGATTTTTTTTTTTTTTTTTTTTATAAAAACACAAAGCAGCACAAGATTTGGCTAATTCTTAAAAAATTTTGGGGTTTTTGTATCCTAATTCTAAGGTGGAGCTCAATGAAGATTCAGCTTTACTCCTATGATTCCCTACCAAAAAGCAAAGAATTCTGTTTTAAAGATTCAACATCACCTCAGGATGCTGGACTTGCTTTTTTTGCCATCTTCATGCTGAAGAGCAAAGTTACAACTGGCACAACCCTAGTTTGTGTTTAGCAAAGCCCAACTAAGAGCCAAGCTTACTAAAACCAGGCAGACAGCTCACCCAGGCTGTGCTGCATTACCTTCAGAAGGGGAAGCCAGTTCCCAGGAGGGAGTAAAAATCTCCTTCAAATCCCTGAGAATGTTATCAGCATTTCTCTCCCTCCCAAGCTGTCCTTGCTTAGGGGTTTTCTCTTGAGCTGCTGAAATAAAAAGGCCAAAGCAAGCAGGGCACCAAGAGTGGGAGTGTGGCAGAACAGGTGGTGAAGGGATAAAAAAAGAAAAGATGTAAAGTGAGAAAAATGAACATTAAAAAAACAAAACCACAGGTGAATGAATGCCTCATGTAGCCAGCTGCTGCCATGCACCAGAACAACTCTAATCAGAAAAATGCTGAATTTCAAATTAGGGAAATGCATGGTCTCTAAGGTTAAGACAGATTAATGTTGCTTTTCCTTCTGGAATTCCTCCTCCACAGCCCAGCATTTCCCAGCTTTTGCCTGTGTGAGCCATTGCTATGCAAAGCCAGCAGTGCCATTCATCACTCCTGCTTGTAACACATTCTGTAGAACAAACAGCCAGCCAGCCACAAACTTGATATTCCCAGCCCACACAAACACTGCCAGCCTCACATTTATGTGCAGCTCAAGGCACCCAGCTCACACATCCCATTTCTTCCTGTCAAAGTGAGGCACTCTGGCAGCATCAGCTGATATTTTATCTCAGGGTTTCTATCACACTCAGACACAGCAGCTTGTTGAGGTGACTGACAGCCAGCACCTTCTCTGTTGCTCTGTCCAGGAGGAATTCCCCTTCCAGCCCTAAATCCTGGTGTGACACCATGGCTGACTCAGGAATTTCACTGGAATGTGTGCCAGAGGAACAAGGAACTTCCCCTCAGCAGTGCAGTGCCACCACCAGGAACACATTTATGCTTTTTAGTGGAAGACCTCCTGTATAATCACATACAAACACAGGTTTAGGCAGGGCACTGCTCCATTTAAGACTGTTTGGCATCACTCACATTTTTCTGTGTTTTCAGTAACAATCACTCTCCAGAAGCATCACTATTCCAACTTTTGAAAGTCAAAGCACAGAGCATTAATCTGCCTTTTAGAACAACACATCTGCCAAAAGCTTTCCGTTTTAAAATGTACAGAAGCATGAAAAGCAAAGGGGAGTTACCCTTCTTAGCTCCTGCTCTGGAGGAAGCAGTGAAGAACTTCTTCACAGTAGTGACCTTTCTTGTTTTCTCATTGGTTTTCTTCTCCTCAAACTTTGAGAAGGTCAGGGACTGTGCCCCTTGGGTGCTCTGGCTGCTGGCATAGGCTTCTTCCTCCTCTCGCTGGAGCCTGGAGTTAGAGAAATACAGGTTTGATTTAAGGGCCTAGAAACAAGACAAAGGAGCTGATTTCCTGTGCAATCACTAATTACTCATTTGACATGTTAATTCTTCCTGCTGCCTATCTCCCTTCACTACAGGACACCCACCCCTTCCCTGCTGCAGTGAGGGAAAGCTCAGGGTTAAATAGTGAGGTCATAAGGGAGAAGACTGAGGTTTAACCATGGTCACCTTCCCCTCGTGTCACACTCTGAATTCTCTAAAGGCACAGGGGAGGGCTTCCAGCAGCAGATTCATTGCCTTCCTCCCTGCCTCACACGGAGTTCCCCAGCCTGTTACCTCAGGCAGTCATTCCCCATCTTAAAAAAGCAAAATACTGTGTCCCAATCTCAGGAGTACTTTGGGAAAGAGATCATTGTTGTCACAATCTGCTTTGGTAAAAAATATCTGCTTGAATGGATGAGGCAAAGTTTGAAAGACCAAGTTTTTAATCTAAGGTAGAGGAGGGCAAACTCACCAATCCTGCAATCTTTTCTCCTGTGTAGGAGGATTCAAATAGGCTACATTCTATCTCCCTTCAAGATGCTGGGAGGCAGAATAATTGTCTTTAAACATCCCTCCAGCTCAGGATGGACCATAAATAGTCTGGGATCTACAATCTCTTGAGGCAAGAATTGTATCTTATCAGTGCTGACAAGCCTGTCTGTTCACTGCAACAAACAATCACAGCTTATCTGTGCCTTTAGCATCTCCCAGCTACTCATTGAAAATTCTTAAAATACCCCACTTTGTTTTAGAGATGATCCAAGACTGGCAGCATAACTATCTGCCCTAATAATAAAGTTTTTATTAACTGCTGAAGACATTTATGGCAGAGGAAAACAATGACTTGACCTCTGAAAACACATCTTCCATTTTCAGGGTCAAGCATTTATCACACGAGGAAAATGAGATTGGTTTGCAGAAAATAAGTGATGAGACAATTACCTAAATTAGCAAAGCTAAAGCTTTGATGTTCTGGACTTGAGTCTGCAGTTGAAAACAATGACCACAGACAAGACTAAAACCAGTTTTTAATCAGCAACTGGAATGCAAAATCATGGTGCTGCCTACACCCAAGAAAATAATTGCCATCTCCAGAGGGTATTTTAATCAAAATTGTCCCTTTAACCCTTCTAACTGCTAGACAGAAATACAGATTTGCATATGCAAATTAGGTCGAAGCATTCATTGGGAGGTTTGGCTCTGTTTACATTTGTTCCTTCCCAGATTGTCTTTTCACCTCTTATACTAGAATGTCATAAATATTCATCTTTGCATCAAAAGGAAGGTTTGAATTCCTGCTGGAAAGGTCAAATTGGGGAATTTGTGATGAACCTGAGCCAGAGCAAACAGGACTATGAAACAGGAGGCAGGAACAGAATTTGGTGGAGTCACCCTGAAGGAAGAAAGAAGGTTCTTTACCGCTCTGCCAGCTCCCAATCCTCTTGAATCTGCTTCTGCCTTGCCTTGTGGTATTCCTCCCTCCAGCACTTGGAGCAAAATCCCTGCCAAGCAGGATTGCCATAGTAACCACAGCCCTTCTTGCACAGCAGCTCCGACTGATCCACGTGGATTCCTCTGCGCTCCGATTTCAGGTTCATTTTCCTCCTGGTGGAAGAGGAGAAGGGTTAAAAACACGAGCGTGGCAGCAGCCTGCTAGAAATCATTTCTTCTGAGGGTTTGCCTTTGGAAAGGAGTCACCTGCCTGAATTATTTAACAGCTCCATAGCAACAAAATGAATGCCACGGGAGGAAGGGCACAGTTACATAACCAGGAGCCCCAAAGCCAGGGGCAGCACGAGCATGTCTTTGTAGGGCTGTGATCCCCACACAGCTCCAGAAAGAGCCCCAGGGCAGCAGTGACAGTCCCACAGCCAGGGGACAAAATCCCAAGGCACATCTTTGCAGTGACAGCCCCACAGCCAGGGGACAAAATCCCAAGGCACATCTTTGCAGTGACAGTCCCACAGCCAGGGGACAAAATCCCAAGGCTCTGCTCTCACCATCACCTTGTTCTGACAGCCAGAGGCACAAAGCAATGGGGAAAAGAAAGAAATAAAGTTCCAAAAACCAACAAAGCACATAGAATATATTGTGATCTGAGACTGTGCCCGCACAGAACCACGCTGGTGAGGGTTTAGGGATCTTTGGCTGCCAAAAGTGTCTTCAGGGCCCAGTGAGGAATCACAGCTGACCCAGCTGGGCACATCCACACATGGCCAAGGCACATCCCCATCTCCTGCAAGTCCTGCCAGAGTTAAACACAGCACAGCTCTGGGGGGTTTATATTTAGTGACTGCAACAAAAAGATTCTCCTGCCCACACCAGCACCCTGCCAAGCCTGTCTTGGAGCATCCAGCCTCCTCTTCCTTTCCTGACAGAAACCATCCCACATTCCAGCTCCCTGCTACTAATGGGAAATGCTGGAGTGATTTTAGGAGGAAACAGCAGCACAGGAGTATCTGCACCAGCAAGGTTAAGGTGTGCACATTAAAATATTGATATTTGGATTGCAATATTGTCAAACATTGACAGCAGAAATAGCACAGCAAGGTTTTGGCCAGTAAATCCAGCCCCTTTCCCTTCCTGCCATTCCAGAGGTGCCACATATGGAAAGCAAGAGGAAAAGGGATTTTCTCAATCTGAAGAACATCAGTAACTGAATCAGAGTTATCATCTTTCCCCCTGAAAATCCACCCCAAACTCTTCTCTGGATCATCCAGCAAAAGATGGAATATGCACAAATGTCACTGAGAGTTTTCTACTACAGGAAGTTACAGCTCTTTTGTTCCAAGCTCAATTATCCATTTTAAAATACTGATAATGTTTAACATTTCCCATTAATATAATCAAGATATTTTAAGCAAAGTAACAGGAAACACATCATTTTTTCTGAAGGGGGAACAAATTAAATATTCCATCTTATCTATGTAAGTGTTAAGATTTCTTCCACTTTTCTATTTTCGAAAGAAACAGAGTTTCTAAAAATAACCTAAAAATAGTTTCATTGTAGAGACATGCATATTAAGGGAATCAATTTCTTAATGACATAATTTATTGCTACATGTTCTCATTTTTATAGATGAGAGAGCAGCTGAAAACTTTCTGAATACTGAAAAGTCTGACAGTCAATATTGTGCTGCTCCAGAGAAAAATGGGGGTAAAACCCCTATATTTTAAATATTTGAGAGCTTTATTTCATTCACATATGCAGAAATAACTGAGAAACACAAATATGTTGCTTTCACAACAATTTTTGGTTTCATTTCCTGACTTCTCAAGGAAGGTCTGTGTGGGAGCCCCTGGCTGCCAACACCTCAGAGCTCAGAAATTAAACTTTCAGCGTGTGTCAGCTGCACAGCCTGGGCAGGAATTGCATTTTGGCAGGATTTGCACACTCAGGCCATTCCCAGAGCGTCACTCATGTCCTTGAGCAACAATTCTGAAAAGAAAGGGGAAGCAAAAGCTGAAACTCTTCACTGATTCAGTTTCATGTCCACTTCCCAAAAGCAGAAGCTGCAGCAGCATTTTGGCCACAGACCTCTATTGCTGGTGCCTGTTTTAGAAAAAAATGCTATAAATATTCATCAAATGTTTAATTGCCATTAATGTGAAGCTGATTCGTCAATGTTTTCAGTGTAAACTACAAAAACACAATAAATAAAAACATTCTCATATCACAAATTTCCCAAAAATTTTACAGGGATCTGTCACCAGAGGAAACAAAACCCTATAACAGAACAGAGTAACAACTCTGAACTGCAATAATTTCCAAGAATTCAGGTGTCCTCATTCAAAAGCACCACATTCCAGACTCTAATTTGAAAATTAAAGGAGCAGAATGAAATACCTGACCCTGCTTCTCTCCCACCCCAACACCTGAGAACACAGCACAGCTTCTCTGCCACTTGGGCACTTCCACTGCTCCAGGGAGGCACAAAAATCCCCTTTGTGCCACCGATCCCTCTGGCACCCTGTGTGTGTACATTCAACTAAAAATAAAGTTCTGCTCAGCAGTTTTGCCCAGAGGGAGCAAAGCAGGGCTGCAAAAAGCTGCAAAGACAAGAGCCCTGCTCTCCATCCGAGTGCTGGCAGTGCCACCAGCCCCGCTGTGGGGACACAGGAGTCACCCTGATGCACAGCAAGGAGTCACATGCTGCACACAAAGCTCAGACTTTCTGCTCCCTTCACGCAGAAAACGCCCTTGCAAATAAAAAAAAAGTTTCCCAGATGATTTCTGCAGGTCAGCATTAATATTTTAATAAAGAGAACAACTCGGGTTTTGATAAAATGAATGTGAGAAAACCCTCATATATTAATTTTTGGCAAGTAAATCACTGCTTACATTATAATATTACATAATAAAACTGTGGTTTTTGGTGCTGTTGAGTGTCTAAAATGCTTTTTTCCCCCCTTTCTCTCCCTCCCACTCCAGCTAAAGGTGATCACTCCTTATCCAACAATCACCTCCTCAGAGTGTTTGCACAGTCACACCTCACATTTTGCATGGTCAGATCTCTTATTTTCACTCCTGCCCTGAATGCATGGCATGCTCAACGCTCACTTCTAACATAATTCAAATGAAAACCCTAAATTTGTTGTTATTCTGGAGTTTGGAGAGCAGGCAACTCCAAACACCTTTACACCACCTGCCCACTGAGAAGTCAGAAGAACATGAGGAAGGTAACAAACTTCCACAATAAAAAAAAAATAAAAATAAATCGAATCCAGAAATACAATATAAGACCAGAAGATCATAAATAACATTAACTACGATTTGGAGAGGTGCTTTGCACCAAACATCCTATTGCATCACCACATCTCCCTCCCAGGAGCAACATTTAATGTAATTTAAAATATATTTATCCACTGCTTTGCTTAGTGAGTGTTTCAAAAGGCTCAGCTGGGAATCTCAACAGGGAAGGCAAGAATGACACCTCACAAACACCATGAGACAGAACCTTCTTTTGAGCATTTCTGTTCCAGGACCAGACCTCATCACACCTTAATAGCTGTGTTAATTAGCAACACCCCTTTGAAGAGTTTAGAAAAAGAATGGGCTCTTAAACTTAGTTATTAATTTATAAAATGCCTTTACTTCATGTTACTTATTTGCAAGCAAAAGCTTCAGGTCTCCTGTTCTCCACTGAAATGGAAAAATGGAAATCACCCAACTCTTTTTTATGATTTTTAAAGAGCACCTCACGGTGGTTGGCTCCCAAGGGATTTATTTGGGATAATCACAGCCTGGAAAGGTGTCCCACTGCTGGCTGTGGACACCAAAATGCTCCCTGTCTTCCTGCCACAAGAATTCCCAGTTTGAACCTCCATGATCTGCATGTCCAGCTTTATTTTATCAAATTCTACTGAAATCAACAGGAAAGGAGGCCTATGATTCATATTAAATCAGATCTATCTGCAGGGCTGCACATCAAAGGTCTCTAATGACAGATCAGATCAGCTCCAGACTTTTTAGAGCATCTCACAGTAGTTTTGTTATGATGAATAAAACCACCAAATCACTGTGGTTTAATTCAAAATTAGCTTTCTACTGGCTTTAATGCAATTTCTTCTGAAGCTCTCAAATACATCTTCCTATCAACATACTTTTCTCACTCTACCCACACTTACATAATTTCTTTTTCTTTTTATTCATCCATTCAGAGCAAAACACCTTTTAAGAAGGGCAATACCAACTCAGAGACTTCTCATCCTTGTCCACACCCCTGAATTTTTTTCCTGTCCAGTCTGTCATCCAAGGAGACAAACCACAGCTCTCCCTTCAGAAGATGGGGAGTCACAGAGTATTTTTCAGGAAGGACAAAGCAGCTGCCTGCCCTCCCTGGCTCTGTAAAGCTGAAACTGAGAATGTCTGCAAACACTGCAGGGTTTCAGTTACCATCACCAGGAACAAAAACCAACTTTCCTGCAAAATATTCTGGCTATGAGCCACTTCACTTTCCCTGTCACACACTTTGAACCACCTTGGAGACAACACAGAGAGAGTTAAGATGCAGGAAACATGAATGAGCAGCAATCATTCCTCCAGGACTTGGGACCTTTTGTAGCTCAAAAATAAATTTAGCAAAATACTAAATTTTCATTTTCACACAGACCAAGTTAGAAAATAACCAGAAAATTCATATTAAATATATAAAATCAGGTATCAGTCACAGCAAGGAGCAGATGCATCCCCAGCTTTTATGTGGTAGGGAAAAAAAAGGGTTCCTCCAACCCAAATCAGTCACCCAGGGCTGATTTAATGCACACATGAAAGCCTAAACTTATGTAACAGCTTCTTTTCAGCAAGAAACACAAGAAATTCTCACAGCACAAAGCCTGCAGACACAGCTTTGGCTTGGGGAAAAGGGTTGGGTGAAAGATGCTTTAGGAGCAGCAGGGATTTACCAGGGGCTCCAACACCCCCAGCTTGTTTTTCTGGTTCTTTTCCATCTCCCTGCCTTGCTTGGAGCAGGCAAAATGATCTGTACCTTTATTATCAGTGCAGATTGTGAGGAGATATCTGCTGGCTCATAAACTATTTACTAGTCCTGGATTGCTGAGGTCACCTTTGAGGGCTGGCTGAAAAGCTCATATTCAAAGTTGAACAGAAAGGTTCTTGCTAAATCAATCAATAAACACCTTCAGTAAGAGCTAATTGAAATCAATTTATAATTATTACAAGCTGTGAAGAGCAGTTTTTAAGTAACTCCACAAACTAACCCTGGACATTAAAGGAGTAGCTTTAATTCTATAATTGAACTTCTATAAATGCGTTCAGTATTGGTAACAACTTAATTAAATGTGTCCAAAACCATAAAACACATATCTGGAACAGGCAGGTTTGGGTTGGGTTGTGGGGATGTTTCGGGTTTGTTTTTCTTTTTGGTTTTTTTTGTTATTGGTTTGTGGTTTTTTTTTCCTCCCTAAAATTAAGTTTTCTCCAAAAAAAAAAAACCGAAAAAAAGTCTTGGCCCAGGCATTAGCAACAACCTACAGCAGCTTTTTCACTGGGCTGAAGCAAATGTGATTCAGCTCTTCAAAAGTCACTCTAGCACTTAATGAACAACTTGAATTCTTCTAATTCAAAAAACATCAAAGTGCCCCAAAGAGTGTTCACTGTGAACTCACTGCAGCTCTCTGGTCACCCCCAGAAATGGAATTTTACAGCAGATACAAATAAAAAGAAAACCAGCCTCCAAACACACAATTCTTACATGAACTGCCGTTGGTTCACATTTTACTGGTGCTTGAATACTCCATCATAATTCAGAACAAGACAGCAGCCAGCAACTTTAATTACTAAAAATAGATTTAATTGTGAGGTAGGTTAGAAAGGGCATCAAAACTGAGGGGTAGAAAGATGGAGTCAAGGTGTATTTTATATTTTGCCAATAGAAAATGTATTCATTCCAAAGAACCACTGACGCAAATGCCCCAAAATTCTGAAGAGCAGCAACCTACGTGTTGAAAGAGTCGTGATTCAGGTGTAACCCCAAACACTCAGGCATGTAATTAGCTAGAGCGTAATTAACCATGAGCTAATTTCCTCCCAAGGAAAGGGTGGGGCAGGATGATCTCAGGCTCGGGAACAGAAAATACAAAAGCCATTAGACATGTTGGGAATTAGGCAAGAAACACTCTCTGCAGCTCTCACACTTTTAATGTGCATCCTTCTTGCAATTATAGGATTTCAGCTACAGCAGTTGTAGGACAAACAGTACAGGCTGCTAAAAAATAGTCCCAAGAAGAGAAACATCAGAGCAGCCACTTCAAACAAACCACAGAGCTGGGACCTGGCATTTGGAGGGGAAATTGAAGCCTCTGCTTCAAACCTCCAAAATCCCAATGGCCACAAGGCTCCAGCTCTCAATTTCCTCAGCTTGGAGTTGTGTTTTCCCTTCAAATGTCAGCACAGGCCTGGGGGAACAGGTTTGGTTTGTCCCCCTGACATCAGTGACCAGGCTGTGTCTCACCATCTCCATGTGACCCACAACTGTGCTTTAAACGAAATCACAGGAAACATCTAAAAACTCTTTGTGCTGCTTGACTGGGAATTCAGGTCAGAATAAAAACATCAGCTTAAACTGCTAAAATCTCTTCAGAAACAGCAGCAACAGGCTCCTCCTACACACTATGTCCTGCCAACCACGCTCACCTGGACACAGATAGAAATTAAGTTGCCTAAAACTTCAGAGAACTTCAAAATGTTTTATACACTTTGTACCTGACTTGTTATAAGTAGCATTATTACAGGGCTTCACAAGCAAAACTTCTAGGTCTAGTTTCAGATCACAGGTAGTTAGTTAATCATGAGAAAAAAAAAAGCCCCAAGCATAATTGGGGATTACACAGCAAGTGAAGGAGCTGAGAAAGGCTGTTCTAGCTTAAATAACACCACAGAACAAAATTAAATACCAGAATCATGGACCATCTTCAAGCTTATAACCAGTTTGTTGTGTAAAGCAGTCTTAGGAATTGGTATAATTAGCTTTATATCCTACTCTCCATTTCTACTGTGTGTTGTTTTGGGCTTTTTCTTGGTCAGCAAAACATTCCACTGAGCTACAATTCCCTTCCTAATCCTCCCTGCTGCAAAAAACACTAGTGTAACCGTGTCCAGAAGGCCAGCACATCCAATTCCTGAGTAAAGCACTGTTCCTGGAAACATCTCGTCCTTCCACGCTGGTCTGGTTTGGTCATTGGTCTCAAAAAAGTGCTGGGTAACTGGAAAACCAAAAGCAGCTCAGTGCAGTCCCCAAAGTCCTGCTGCGGGGAATTTCACGCATCAAAAGGAGTTTCAAATGAGCCCAAAGAAAAAGGTTTGGCAAGGCAATCATGGATTTAAATCACAATCTCCCCAATGCCAGCCTTTTCCCCCAGACCGCTCAAGTGCTGCTAATTCCCAGCACTGGGCCCCACTCAGCCAAATAAAAAAAACAATTTAATTTTGCCTATAAAACCTTCTCAGTCAACCCAATCACCTGCCACAGAGCAGCAGGATTTCAGGCAGCAGTGAGCCAACCCCTCAGAGGATTTCTTTGGTAATTCAAGCACATCATTCATCCCTCAGTATCTCACACCCTCTCTGAGCCACTCCCTGCTTCAAGGGAGCAACCAGAACTCTCCAGTGCCACAAGCAGCGACAAACACCCACAACAGCGTCCAAAACGCACTGCTCAGCATCTTTAAGTATTCTCCAAACTTCACCTGGCTTGACTTAAAAGGACTTTAATCCTCAGCTGTGCAGTGACAAGCCAAGCAGGGACAATACTTACAGGAAAAAAGCCAAAAACTCATTGATCCGTAAGGAGCTCATCAGGAACACAGACTAGGATGGGGGACTATTGGTAAAGCCATCAGTGACACCTGCACCTTGTTAACTACAGGAACAGGCCCAGGGAATTAACTAAAATATGGATAATCAAAATTAGCTTCAGGAGCTGCACATGGAGGAGGGTGAACACCCACAAAAGCATTCAGAACGCACTGCTCCGCATCTTAAAAATTCTCCAAACTTCCCCCGGCTTGGGCATAAAGGACATTAATCCTCAGCCAGGCAGCGGCAATACTTACAAAAAAAAAGGCAAAAACTCCTTGATCCACAGGGAACTCATGAGGAAAACAGGCTGGGGGAACATACTGACAGAGCTGTCAATGCCACCTGCACCCCGTTAGCCACCGGCACAGACCCACTGAATGAAAGTATACATATACATTTAATAAAAATTAGTTTTAGGAGCTGCACACGGAGGAGGAAGGCGGTTTGCCAAGTTTCCACACATGCCGGTGTTTATCCCGGTGTTTATCCGGGCGTTTATCCCGCTCGCTGCCCCCCGCGGGGCCCAGGACCCCTCGCCCAGGCCCAAGGCGGCATCGGGGCCGGTGTGAAGCCCCTCGGCGGGGCGGACACCGACCCCCGACCCTCAGGACGAGCGATATCCGGGGGGACACAGCCGCCTCCGCCGTCCCCGACCCCGGGCGGCCCCGCTGTCCCTCACCCCGCGGTTCTCACCCGCTGTCCCGGGCGGCGGGGCCGGCCCGGCCGCTCCGCTGCGCTGCTGCCGCCGCGGCCCCTCACGGCCCCGGCGTCGCTCGGACCCTCCCTCGGTCCCTCCCTCGGCTCCGGCGGAAGGGCGGGCGGCACCTCCGGGGCGGGACCGAGCCCGGAAGGAAGCGGGGCCCGGCCGGGCTGGGCGGAGCGGCGGTGCTGAGGGGCAGCGGGGCTGGAGCCGCGGCCACAGTCCCTCTCCTCAGCTTTTTGTTATCTGCGCTCCCAGAGGAGCGAATTCCCACACTGCAGCCTCCCTTCCTTCTCCACACCCCGCACCGGCTCCTCAGGGCTCCAGGGCCCGGCCCTGGCCCCACACGAGCACCCCAGAGCTGCCTGTTGGAAATACTAAACTAAGCGCTGCTGTTTCAAACTCCTCTTTCCATGCTCAGTTGCACAGTGTTGTGTGCTGGTTTCCATCTCTTTTTTTTTCTCCCCTCTTTTTTTCTTTATTCTCAGCACGGAGATCCCGCTGTGAGACAGGGAGCCCTTCAGCAGGACAGATGGACAGCAAGGAAATAACTTCAGAACTAAGGGAAAACTCTTCTGAACACAGGCAGAAAGGTTCTTTTTGAGCACTGCAGAATCAGGAGCAGCTGCTGGGGCCGTGCCTGTGCTGTCACAGGAATGGCTGGGGAGGAGGGATGGAATTGCAGTCACTGGAATGATCTGCTGGCGGTCGGTGTCCCCGGGCAGGCAGCACACACTGCACAAGTGCCATCTGCTCAGGAAGTGATGATAAACGACTAAATGCCTTTAAAGCAGCCCGAGACAGAGATTGCTGTCTTAATTTTCATTTGCAGTCAGGCAAAGCACACTCAGATCCCAGTGAAGGTGAGGAAAAGCACTGCAGTGGCTCCAGACCAGATGAGCCAGAATTCCAGCAGTTTTCAGTATCATAATCTTTTATTGCACAACACAACCTTTATATCCACGTTTTCTTCTATGTGTTTTAAATAAAAAACATATGGACTATATATTGCCTGAACTGAAAAGTCAAAAGTATTAAGAAACAATACACTGCAGCACTCACAGTATTGAACATCACACGTCAAGATAATTATTAACAAAACACATTTGGAGATAATTCCAAACCCTGATCGTTAGCATCCAGGCTGGATTTTCAAAGGCATTACGGGTTACAATGCATAGACACATACAATTTATAATTCAGCAAAACAAAATCCATTTATAAAAGTCACAGTGAAAGTGGAGGTAAACTTATACTAAGCTTGTGTAAGTAAAATGACTATGAACTGCTGTTCTGGAAAGCGATTTCCAGTTAGAGAATTATATACAGGAGATAACAGAACAGAATTATCCTCTGAAATCAGCTTATTTGCAGAAAGATAAAGACTGGAGAGTTGGTTTTATTTTCATAGCCCAAAACTTAAAACTATCCTGGGTCCTCTGTGTTGTGTGTGAAAAACCTGAAAACATCTTCAGGGTTTGGTAATGCCAAGCACAACTTTAAGCCAGCGGGGTCTATAAATTGTCCAGGGTAAAGCAGTCGTTAAAAGAAGTGAAAGAAATCTATCCCAGAGTTTAGAATTAGTTAAGAGATCATTTTTCTGTGGTGTCTGCTCTGAAATCTTCCCTTACCTGCCAGGCAGTTGTGTCCCAAGTGATTGATTTGCCATGCAGAAAGGAAGATGCAGCTCTAAACCAGATTCAAGCAGTGTCACCCTGCAGCCACCTCACTTGTCACTGCTGTGACCCACAGCCACTGGGTTTTCTCTGCCTGTTATCTCCCAGAACCCCAACACCATGGATTTACACACAAATGGGGTGGATGTTCCTGTGCCTGACACAACACGAGAGCTGAAACCAAACACAAAGAACAACTCAGCAATGGGAACAACCTGCTCTGACAGGAATTCTTCCCTGCTGCCACTTCCATCATCCCCCTCATCATGTCCTCATCATCTCTAAATGAGCAGTGAGCATAAACCTGGGAACGAGGGCTCCCAGTTCTTGCAAATGCCGAATGAAGCTACAAAGCCTTTAATTATATTGGTAATTAGCTTTTTAGGGGTAAAAAAAAAATTATGAGGGATCATGCAGCTCGCAGCAAGGCCCTCAGCTCCCAAAGTTCTCAGGCTGAATACATATTCTTATGTAAGCCCTTAAAAGAAGTAAGGATTTTTATTTCTTAACAGTCATTAGAAAAAAAAATAAAGTAGAAGAATGAAATTAAAGTTCTCTGTTAGTTTAATCCATTTATTCAGGTATTTTTGAGAGTAATGAGATTTTATGAATAAGATTCTTTAGCAACTAAGAGTCACCATACTGCAATATTAAAATATTAGTTTAATAATGAGTTTGAAATGGGCTGAGTATTCACCTGGCAAACAAATCTGAGGGTGCAGCAGAGAAGAGATAAATTTGCTGCATGTGGAATTGTAGCTGTGAAAGGTTAGAGAAGGGGCTGAGGACCACAAGGAATCCAGTTGGAGTCATTAACTGGGAATGCTCAGCCCAGAGCCCTCATCTCCTCCCACACTCATTTAACAAATGGGGATCAGGACCTCAAAGTTTTCCTTTAGAGGTAGTGAGGATTGTCCCTGGGGAATGAATTCCTTCCCACTTCCATGTTTCCAAACACCAGTGCTCAGGACACACTGGAAATCAGCTCACTGGGAAAACACAGTTACACTAAAATAAAAGGACTGCCCAACCTCGGTATCACAAAACATCCATTGCACCAACTCAGGGCAGATCAGGGCTTAACAAAGCCATCAGAGCAGTTCCAAATATCCACATCAGGGCTTAACAAAGCTATCACAGAAATTTAAAATCTCCACATCCTTCAGATTGCTGGAATTTTAACAATTCTCAAAGACCAGGTTTAGGTGCCTCTGCAAATCAGCTCATTCCTCAAGACAAGTGTTTGAGTTTTGCCTTCAAGGGTCTGTGAGGCAGAGCCTGTGACCACTTTGTCTCCAAGAATGGAGCCTGGAGTGGATTAAGGAGCCCGGAGTATCCTCAGGGCTCACTGTGGGGAGCCGAGGGAGATGCCTGCTTTTCCTGTTACCTTAACAGACTTTGGGATGAGTGATTTTCCAAATGAGCCATGAGCTGGTTTATCACAAAACCAGTGTTTATCTCAGTCCTTATCACTCTTGCCACATTCAGGGAAGAATATTACACAACTAACAACAAAATGTCAAAAATATTCACATTAACAAATTCAGGTATTTTGCATATTGAGGTGTCTCCCAAGCAGAATTCCTAAAACTTAAAAAAATGCCTCAAAAGGGAGTGATGCAGAAATTCCTGCTGTGATAATTTACTGCTTTTGTTTAAGGTAACTAAACCCAAAGTGCTTCCAAAAAAAAACAACTCACACCCTCACTGATGCAGAAACTGATCCCTCTTTGTAGGATAAAATAAAAATTAAAAAGCCAGCACATGCACAAGGACCACAGAGGAGCTGCTTATGGCACAAAGACTTCCCAGATCAAACCTGGCAGCACCTTCACTTTCCTCTGAGGAGGATGGAAATTCAGCAAGGACTATTTCAGATTCCTGTGCAGAATATTGGGCATTCAAGTTAAAAGTCTACACCAAGTCCAAAAGTTATTTTTAGATATTTTTTTAAACTCTTGAGCTCAGCAGACATTAAGTGGCTGCTGTACATAAACACCTTCTCATGTCATTTTTGAGTGCTTCATAAGGGTTATTTTCCTTTATTTTATTTTCCTACTTCTTATTTTTCTATTTTGATTTTCTTTTTTTTTCCCCTTCCTATTTCACAAGCATAAAACAGATGCAGAAACATTTGGTGTGCTGTGGAATTGCCCAGCTCACTTCATATGAGACCTCCCTTTGTGTCTTGTTAAAAAACCACTCCAAAATGGATATAAAGGGAATGTTAAAAAAATTGGTCTTGTCATGTTTTTGTTCACACACAGCAATGAAAAAAATATTTAAAATAAATATGTCCCACCATTCCTCCAATATTTATATGGACAGGAGACTATTTACTGCTCACAAACACAGGGATTTGGGAGTGTGAGGGTGGAAAAGATATCTACAATATCATTTGTAGATTACAAAGTGGCAAAAAAAAAGTTAAGGGAGCACAGAAAAATATGTATTAGCAAAGCTTTGGTCTGCCCAGATATAAAAAAAAAGTCCTAAAAGGGAAAAAAAAAAAAAAAAGCAGCAGCATTCCATAGTTTAATGATGCAATTTTATACAAAAGTCCTCAAACCTCTCAAACATGGATTTAGTAGATCAGCCACTCCCATTTTTTGTTGCAAATGTAGGATTTCAAAAGCTACAGGCCCAGAAAAGAGAATCAATCACGTTACATAACCCAGTTTTTAGATTACACTCCCCTGCCATCCACCTGCACAATTCTTCTGCTTCTGCCAAAAAATGAGCACAGGTTGGGCAAGAGCAGCTAAATCCTTGTAAACAAAGACTGCTTGGAACAATTAAAAATATTGTTAACCTGAACAAATCACAAATCCCAGCACTAATTAAAGCTTGTGGGCTTAAATTCATGTTTTCATTTCCAGTATTGCACTTCAGGAGGATGAGAGCTTAAATTAAGACACAGCTGATGCAGACGAAGATTTTCATTTTCTCTTTTTGGTTGGGTTGCCTTCCTTAATTATTTAAGGAACAAACAGGAAAAAGTTACAAAATGTTCATATTAAGGAGCAACAAAAATGACTGAAACAGGAATTTTGTCATCACAGCTTCTCCTGAACAGCAGCAGGGAAATTCCTAAAGCCAAACCAGAAAACACACCATGAAAATCAAAATGTGATCCATTTCTGCAAGGAGTGCTGGAATTCCGACCAGAATTCTGTAAATACATTTATGGGAAGTGGTAAGAAAAAAACAAAACACTGAAATTTGCAGGAAAACTGTAATTCTCATTGTAATCTGAATATTGCAATTCTGAAATTGTAAATACCTGTAGTTTTGAACATCTGAAAATCCCGAATTTAAATATCTGAAGTGCACAAGCAGCCAAGACAAGGCTCAGCTTTAAGATGTTATTTAATTTTATAAGAAATTGCCGTTTGCAGTTTGGATTCCTTGGAAAGAAAGAAAAAAATAAGGCAACAAAGCCAAAGAAACCAAGCAAAACTCCCTCTCCTTGCAGTGAAACTTTAGTCTCAGTTTAACTTTTAATTTTGGGTTGCCAAACACGACTCCAAGAACCTGTAACATCAAGGCCATTATTTCAGGAAACAATTGAAACAAACTTAAATTTAGATCCAAATGTGCAGAACTCCCTCTATTCAAATTTATCTCTGCCCTTGAAACTCAGCACTTGACAATGATCCTGTGTAAGGATTGCAGAGATCAGTAGGGAGACACCCACCTCAGAGAGACAATTTCATTCCTAAATTAAATATCTAAAAGGGTGACGAGGCAAAAAAATGGTCTCTTTTTTTGCAAGACAGTTTGATCCTTATGTTCTTACAGTTATTCTAAAAATTGCCTCAGAAAATGGAGAAATTTTGATCACTGCCATTAATGTTCCTAAAGAATTTTGGTCAGAAGTTTAAGCAATATTCTTGGATTAATTAATCCAATGGAATGCAAGATGCAAATATTTACTTTTCCTCTCTCTTTAAGATTATTTTGAAGCCCCCTTCAAGCACGTTGGAGTTTTCTGCACCTCACAAAACAATAAGATTTTCAGACTTTTCTCCCTCTCAGTTTTGGGCTGAATTCAGTAGTTGAAATCTGGGATGTGGTTGCTCATGTCACAAGTACAAAAACGACCTTCTGAAGAAAATATGATGCTGCAGTGGCTCCCTCGTCCAGTGTGGAAAGAAATTTCCTACTGCTTTAGAGTGGAGAAATATCTGAATTTGAAGTTTGAATTTTGTTTCTCCTTCTGTGACACCAAGAAGGATCAACAAGAAGGATAAGATTAAGATTTAATTGTCTGAAAAAGGTGAGGTGAAGGAAGCACTTGTCTAATATCATCTGACTTTAAGTCTAAAATAAAGTTTAATATCACAGAATGTAAAAAGAGTCAGTAATAAAATAATATACATTAAATATTCCTCTTACTACTACTAATAGGAACATACAGACAGGGTTTTCTCATTTACCAAAAGCCTTTGTAAATGACCTGATTCTAAAGAGCTCTTTTTTGTAGATATTGTAAACATTTAGAATTTCTAAGGCTAAAAACAGGCACAAGTCTTCCATGAACAGTTATTATTCCTAAAAGCATTAAGGAATATATTCCAGATTTGCTATTCCTTTTGATAACAACAGAAATAATTGAAGTATAACATTATAATTCACAACGTAGATTCTTAATTAAAAAAGAAATACAGCTTAACCCTGACAACAATTAATAATATATAGGGAATACTCCTTTTTTTTTTCCTTTTTTTTTTTTTTTAATTATCTAGTACATCAAAATGACATTTCCAGAATCTTTGTGCTGGGTGTGACTCAAATTTTATAAAGTTGAAGGAGGAACTAAAACATTTCTAAGAGGATAAAACTGAAGCGTCAGCTTTAGTAGCACCCCAGATTCCCAAAAACGCAGGAAAAATCTGCAATTCCATCCTGAAGCCACGTGCTTGGTGGCACCTTTTAGCAGATGTTCAGCCACTCCCCTCCATCCTTTCCATGAGGTGATTTTGTTTTGTGCCTCGTTAAGGTACCTGAGCCAACAGTCTGATTTCAGGCTGGTTTTTCAAGTTTCCAGAGGTTTTCCCAACCCCTGCCAGCAGGATCCCAAGGAACGGTGAGCAGCAAGGCAACTGCCAAGAACATCTGTCCTCTAGGAGTCCTCTCACCCCCGGCTGTGCCACCACACTCACCACCAGGTGAATATTTGTCCTCTGGGAGTCCCCTCACGCCCTGCTCAGGCAGCCCAGCTCACCACCAGGTGATCTTGAACTCGTAGATGGGGCGCTTGCAGTAGTAGTGGTTGATGAGGTGCTTGTCGCACACGCCGATGCACTGGTGGTCCACGGTGATGCCCCGGGCGGACAGGTCGGTGACAATGCAGTGCAGGAGGTCGTAGACGTCGGCCACGGCCTCCCAGGGCCCGAAGGACACGTCCACCTCGCAGTGGTGCTCAAAGAGCTTGGTCTCGCTCTCGCTGCGCTCGAAGCGCAGAGAGTTGAAGTGGGGGCACTCGTAGGGAGTGATGGGCATCTCCTCCTTGAACACACACACCTTCAGCTTGGCAAACCTGGCCTTCCTCTGCATGGCGCGCAGCTTGGCTATCTCGATTATCCGCTCCAAGTGGTCTGGAAAAAGAGACAAAGTCTTGAGGGTTCTGACGAATCGACGAGGAAAAGAGATCAAAAGCAATTATTTCATGTGAAACATTTCACTGTGGTTGTTGTTATCAGCAGCATGTAGCAAAATATAGAAAAAACAGATCAATCTCCGTTATCTGGTGAACTTGGCGGCCTTATTATATGCCCAAGTTATCTGGCCTCACTGCAAGGCCAAGTTTATTCAGTTGCAAGTCCTGACAGAACAAATGCAGAAAAACCCTCTCATTTATTAACATTACTGCCTAATCTTGCTCCCTTTTAAGCATAGAAATCCACACCCTGGGATGCAGCAGGATGTGGAGACCTCAAAGATCCAAACAGCACAAAAAACACAGAATAAACTTCCCAGCTGCAATGGGATCAGTTTGGGAGCTGAGATCAGACTGAAAGCACGAGGTTTAACACTGCAATCCCATTAGAAGAAACAGTCAGTGCTACTTTGTTTATTTACCTTTGTAATATGGCATTAGGCCCAGGAAAGCTTGTCTAACTTTTTCTCCTTTAAGAGGCTGGATATCCTCTAGATTGTCTAGCAAGGGTCCTATGGAATAATACTGAGCTTCCTTGTACACTGACCTCACTCGCTCTCGGGGGGGCAGGTCACCAGATCGTAGGAAGTTTAGTATGTCTCTAAAAAAAAGGGCAAAAATATCATTAAGAAACACATTTCTGCCAAAACTGCTGCAGGAGAGGAAATGCTGGATATTCATTGTTTGCTTTATTGAGACAGTAACTGAAATAAATGAGCCATATTCCCAACATTTGTTTGTAAAACCGTTTGCCACGTTCAGGTTTCCAAGCCATCGTTTCACATTTTGCCTCAGTTGATGTCAAAACTCATTTGAAAAAATATCAGAGGATTTTAAACCAAACACTCAGTGTGGAGGAAACAATTTATAACACAAAAGAGGCCAGAGTGTTTCATGGGAAAGAAACTGTGGTCACCGCATTTCAAATTTAGGTCTGGGACAAAATAAACTTTTGCATTTTCCCAGAGAATCACATTCATGGACATTTTATTGCACACAAACCCAGCTGAATGGATGGGACATCTGCAAAGGAGGTTTCTCCTCCCAGATCAGGGCCATTTACAGAATAATAATCAGAACTTTTAATAAAGAGAAAGAACATTTCCTTGTAGTTCTGAAACACTGATCAGCAACAGGATCTTTTGACAGGGAAAGAAATCCCTTTATAAGTATTAACCAGTAAAGCCTTATCAAATAAAAGAAGCATTACTGGAATCTTAGAATGACAACAAATACAGCACATGTTAACCTGGTTCTCTGTTCCAGCTCTATTTCAAATTGAGGTTGATAAAATCACAAATTAATTGATTTTCCAATAATTGCCTCATGTAAAGAAACAATTATTTTAGAATAAACACAGTGGCCTAATCTATCTCTGTCCCAGATTATGGTACAACCCAAAAGTGCTTTGAAAATAATTCAATGCTCCTCTGCTGAAGACAACAAGAAAATGTTTAGAAAGGAGCAACAAGAAATTTGCGATAAATTGCAATGCGTGCTTTGGGCAAAGACCTGAACCCATGAACACTGATCACCTTTTTTAGCAATCTCACCCCAATTCAAACAGAGCATTAGTAATCATGATTAGTTTAACTAAAAATAAAATAAAATAAAAGCTGAGTACTTAGGAAGGAATCTTGGAGGTGAAGGAATATGGCACAACCAACTAACAATTAAGAAAAATTAATTCTTTAAGGGCTTGTGCTTTTTTTTTAGCAGTTATATCCTGTTTAAAGATTGAAAATATCAGATTTTCAGCTGTGTAAGAATCCTCAATTCATTCCTCCAATTCCTTCTTCCTTGCAGATACTGAATATCAATTAAAATCCAGCGCTGTGAAAAGGAGTTTCCTATGTAAAGCAACACCAAACACTTATTTAAACCATCAAAACAACTTGATACCTTGAAAGGAGATACTCTTAGGGAGACAATGCACAAATTCAAAGCATTTCTTGCTTTTCCTTTCCCATTTCACAACCAACAAAGAGTTTTTAACTGCAGTTACTCCTCTGATGCTTTGAAGGCGTGTAACGTTAAATGTTGCACAAATATAATTTAACTCGAAGAAGGAAAAAAAAAGTTAAAAACAAGTTTAAAAATAAGCTTTTAGCAAGAACTTTGAAAGCTCACCCTGAGGATCTGTACTTACCCAAAGTAGGTGCCATCCCTGTCGATGAAGTACCTGCCCTCAGCGTCCGTGGGGATGTAGTGCCTGCCGCTGAACATGGCTGCCAGCATGGTGTCCTCGTACCTGCGCAGCGTGGACAGTCTGGTGGTGAAAAACATCCCCCCCACGTTCAGTGGGACAACTTCTGGGAACTGCAAAAGCAATCAGGACATCAGGAAGGAGCCTTCTGTCCAGCATAGCTCCCAAAAGGCACTTGCAGCTTGCCACAGATGTGTGGTTCCTGCCCCACTGCCACAAATCAGGGAGATTTAAGGAGGGGTAAAAATGTGGATGTTTTGGCTGCTGGGAGGAATCAGGGAGTGGTCTAATTTTAGTTGGGAATCTGAAACAGCAGAAATCACTCAGCTGGAATAGCAGATATTTGAGATATTAATGCTTCTTCTTGGCTCTTTTGGGGAAAGGAAAGAACAAAACTAAACCTCTTCCCTGGCCTTACACAGAGAAAAAAAGGGAAATCTCAGGACAACTCTGCTGGTTCTTTTACACAACCAGACTATACTATACACTGAGAAAATATTTGTATTTATTTGCATCAGGCCTAAAATCTTACTATCACACCCCAAGATGCCTTAAGTACCAGAATAAACACTTAATTGCATATCTCAAGTCTAAACCTGGATGGAACTTTTAAGTAAAGCTGCCGAGCTACTCAAATAAATTCAAGAGACTTCATTTTATTCCAACATGTTAAGTGCGCTGGGTATCTACAAGGAAATCCTGAATTGTTCAGCACCTGAGCAGTCTGTGCTGCCGTGATCATCCCCTTCTCAGGTGAGCTCTTACCTGCTGAGGCAGCAGAGGTAGCGCTTGTCCTGCCTGGGTGGCGGTGGGAGTGGCCGGCTCTTGGAAATCATCCTCTGCATCCGAGCTCGACATGGCATCATCCGGGGTGGCACTCACTTTGTTCTGCCCCGTGACTACCACCATCCCTCTGGCTCTGGGGAGCAGCTCTGCTGGGTAGGAGGCCGTGGCAGTGCTGAAGGGAGACCCAAATTAATTACCCGAATTACCCCGATCAGCGGGGCGCTCCCCGCAGCGGCCGCGTCACCCCGAGCGTTGCCAGCGGCAGCGTTATTCCCGGGAACAGGAGGAGCAGGGATGCCGAGCGCCCCGGGAGAGGGCTGCGGGCAGGAATGCCGCTGGCACAGCTGGTCCGAGGCCCTCCAGCCGCCGAGCCGCTGGCAGGGGCTGGGAAGAGCCCGGCATCCATTGGCTGCGCGGTGCAGGGAGCGATTGGCTCCGGAGCGGCTTTGCAGGAAAATGTCATTTGCTGGGAGAATTTGGGTGGCCGCTGTCCCAGCCTGTCCCTCGCCAGGGGCGGGATGCAGGAACACGGCCCTGCCAGGGGCGGGACGCAGGGACGCGACACCCGGCTCCGTCTGTCACCTTCAGCGGGCACGGGGAAGGCTCGGCTGGGCGCTGGAATTCCCTGGGAAATGAGAAAACCGGGATTTCTCACCAGCCAGGGAAAGCGGGCGTTTCCCTGCCCGCTGCATCACATCACACCACACACGGACGCGCACGTGAGACACAAATATTTAACTCCCCTTATCGCGCTGCTAATTATAAATTGAATTCAACACCTACAAGGATTCTCGGTCCATCCCCAAAGGGAGAATGGGATGCACTGACAAACTGCACGATAAAAATGGTAACTGAAAAAGCAGAGTAGCAAAGAGAAACCCCGCTGCTCTCCTTACACTGCATTATGTAAAATCCCTGTTCCCAGGATGTCTCCAGCAGCATCACAACTCCCTAGAAAAGCCAATCCACTACCAGAGGCTCTATCTGCCTCCAAACCTTCTCTAAAATCACTATAAAATACAGAAAGAGGAGGATTATTTGCACAAGCACATCTGGCACGTTTATTTATTGATTAAAGGATGCTTTCCCTCAAAATCAGCAAGAAAAAATGACATAAAATTTTAAAATTCTGCCTTATTAATTCTGCTAACAGTCATTGTGCACACTGTTAGATCTCAGCTCATAGAGGAAATACTGAGTTCAGAGAGAATGAACCCAGACAGACCTGGGATGCTCCTGAGCAAAACAGGTACTTTATATAGACCTGATCAGAACAAAGCTTCCACTTCTGTGGGAGTGCCCACAGCCTTCTTCCCCCAAAATTCGGAGATGAATTCTAGATCCTGTTTAACACCCTAATAAAGACAGATCAGTAGCTACTATGAAGTTCCAAACATTTTTCCTTAAGCTGCAGCTCATCAAGAGGGTTGGCTCAGCTCAGAGAGGGATTTAATTTCTCTCCTCTACAGTTCATAATCATTTTTCCCCCCCAGTCCACTGCACAGGCAGATAAATAAGGATGGAAGTGCTTCTGAAGGGCCACACCCTATGAACAATTTGAATATTTGTCCTAAAACAATGTTTATTCTGACATCAATTATCAAAACAACTCAGCTATGCCTCACAGATAAAGAATAGGCACAATATAAATGAAAGATCATTTTGCTAGGGATTCCTTTAAGGAGGTAAACAAATTATCAACCAGAAAGAGCATGCAGAACAGCATTTATAAGATGCACAGTCAAAAATTGAGGGTGAGCCTGTATTTACTGTGAATGTATTATTTATAAAGCTGCCACTTGACACCAGTGCTTTGGCTGCTATTTCGAGTTCTCTTTTGAGTACTTGAAAGAACACAAGATTGATGAAAAATGTGTTCTTTGTCTGCATTTTTCAAGGATGTCCCCTAGATTTCACTTAAATGGAGTGTAGTGTGAATAAACATTCACTCCATTAAATATATCAGCATTATTGACCACAAAATGGGTTTTTGAGGTAAGTTCATCCATTTGGCACTGCACCAAAAAGGGCCTCTTCCCTAACAGAGCTAGAGGCCTGAGAAAAAGGGATTTTTCTCCCTCTTTCATAATCTCCTTCAATATGACACCATGGTTTAAGAAAAAAAAGCCATGAGACAGCATTAATTACGTTCTGGTCAGGAGTACCAAACTTCTCTGCCATTGGAACATCCACACAAAATAATCCCTCAATAATGAGGTTTAGCAGACCGTCATGAGACCAGGATTTTGAGGACAAGCTTAATGGCAATAAAAACACAAATGACTGACAAGTTGAACCTGTTTTTTGACGTTCATTAAAAGGTGAGTGAAGTTCCTCACTAGGCTGGCTTCACCTGTTCACCCAGGGAGCAGTGAAACAGAGCTGTGCTGACAGGAGCAAAGTCCTCCTAAAAGAAAAGCAGAAGTTAATCACTGCATTTCATGAAGAAAACACATCCATCTGAATCCCAGAATAGTTTGGGTTGAACTGGACCTTAAAGATATCTAGTTCCACCCTCCTGCGATGTCCACAGACCAGGTTGCTCTAAGCCCCATCAAAACCTAGGCTGATCCTCTTCTTGGCACTTAAAGCATGTGCAATAATTATTTTTAACTATGTGCAGAAATATTCCTTTGTTAAATCTCTCATTAAGTTTACAGAATTTATTAATTTAAACTAAGCAAATATCTCCATTTTACTTTCAAATGCATCTAGGTCTAGATCAACAGATAGTTAATGGGAAAACACCACCACTAAACAAAATTATCATTAAATCAAATATTTGATTGAACCACACACCAGCAGCACCCAACTCTACTAGAAATGCCTCCTTCCAGTCCTTCCACCTGTCATTTAAAAGCAGGGGTTGCTTCCTGGAGCTTTGTTGGGGACAGCTCAGATAGTGTCCCACACGCAGTAAAGAAAGCTCAGTAAATGAACTGGCCCTGCCAGTTTGACTTCATTCACCAGGGAATGGCAGCAACCCTTGAATTTGGCTTGATGCTAAGATTTATAAAAGCTTTTCAAGGCTCTGCTGTTCCCTTCTCCATATTGGTTTAAAGAACTTTTTCTTAAATACTTTCTGAGGTTGCACCAGTGTTGACAAAAAATGACATGATGGTTATACAGTCAAAGGCTTTTTCAACAAGGTTCTGATGAATGAACCCATCATACAGGAGTCCCACACAAACTCCTGTTTGAACTCCTTGGGATGTGCTTTTTGGGGAGATACCAAGTGGATTGTTGGAAGGTTCCCTCTTTTTAAAGACAAACTGGGGTAGAATGAGACTTGATTTAGAAGTGTCTACATCACCAGCTTCAAGAGACACAGATGATCTAAGGTTTGTATGAACACAGAGGGAAAAGACACAAGATACAGTAAATTCCAATAAATCTGTGTCAGAACAGCAAATAAACATCCTGCAAGAGGGGCTGGGATCTCTGAGCTGAAATAAACTGGCCTGGAGAATCCTGGACTGTAAAATCCCAGCATCTCTAGTCATAAACAGCAACACAGAGTCTGATGAAAGGGCAGTGTAACTCAACTTTTGCAGCTGAGAGCTAAGACAGGGTGTGTGGGTGGGTAGAATGTGACTCCCCATCACAGTGACCTTCCAGGCAGGAGCAGGACATTAGGGACACCTGGCTTGGGGCTGGGAGTGACCAGGGGTGAAGGACACTGGGGCTGCACTCACTGGTGCCTGGCACTGCCCCTCACACTGGAATTCCAGTTTTCAGAGCTGTCTGACAGCTGTGAGGAGCACAGGCACCACACACACACACACACATCACCACAGCGGGTGGATGGGGCAGCACAAACCCAGGCGGCGGGCACGCCAAGAGTCAGGCAAATAACCAATAATTCATTAATAACTAATTAATAATTAATTGTCACCTCGCGCCTTGCCAGGGTGACAGCCTGACCGGCGCCACCGCTCGTGAGGGGATGGTCCCGGCCGCGGTCCCTCCGCTCCCCTCACGCCCCCCGACCCCCTCCAGCCCCGCGGCCTCCCCGCCGCTGCCTCACCTGCCGCGGGTCGGTACCGGAGCCCCGGCCGCGGGGAAAGCCCCTTGGGGGATGGAGGGGATGAGGGGAGCGGGGCCGGCTGTCCCCGCCCGCTCTCACCTGGTGGTGCCCGCCCGCGGCTGCGGCTCCGCTCCGGCCCGGGGGAGCGGCCGCGGCCCCGCGTCACGTACGGGCCCATCCGGGTCCCGGCGGGCGGAGCCGCCCAGGCGGCACCGGGAGCGGCAGCGGCACCGGGGGTTATCCCTCAGTGCCGCGCAGATCCGAAGGAAACGCCCAGCGTTAATTAGCCGGGGTTAATTAGCGGCCTCGGGAGCAGCGCGGCCGCGCTGCCCTCAGCCGGCACCAGGGGAGGCCCCGGGACCGCGTGTGGGAGGGAGCGGGAAATCCTCCTCCGGCACGGCACACAGAGCCCTGAGGGCACCGGGCTTTATAAACATCCCAAACGCAGCAATGGAGAAACGGAGGAAAAGCAAAAACTCCGTCAGATCCAGAATCCGAGGAAATGCAAATATTTTGTCAAGAACTCCTCTGAAAACCAGTGGGGAAGGTTGAAACCACCTTCACCACCTTGAACCACCGAGCGGAGCAGAAATCGAGACATAACAACCGTCCCAAAAATACCTAATGGAAATAATCACGTTCCACACTGTATCCTAAAGATCGAAACTTTAGGATACAACTCACAGCAGCAATTTCCCCTAGCAGAACATATCTGAACAAAATTGCTTCTGAGGAACAAATTCAAGAGTCTAAAAATTACCTGCCTCTTCCTGCAGTGAACAAATCTCACGTTATACCTCTCAGTGGGACACTCCAATTTACTATTTTTTCATCACCCAGATATTAAAAGCAAAAAAAAGCATTAAATTTCAAACCTTAAAATAAGATCCAAACGCAGGACATGAGATCATACCTTCCCTCACATCAATATCTCAAATTATTTAAATCTTAAGTTGGAAGCAAAACCATTAATTAATAAATAAATAAACAAAAATCACATTTAAAGCATTTATTTTGAAAAATAAAATACAAAAGATCATTGAATTGCAACTGTACATGTAATTTATCAACTTTTTTTTTTTAAATAAAAGATAATTAACATTTTCCACATATGAATTAATCAAACTGTTCCACCAAAAATCTTTCAGGACAAGCACAGAGCACTCTGGAAAGCTTCATACATTTAAAACCAAACTGCTACAAGAAACAAAAAAAAAAATCTTTGAAGATGGAGCCCTGTAATTAAAACAGAAGAGCAATTTCAGAGACAGGCATTGCTTTTGCATTTTTTAAAACCTTAAAAAAATAGTTGTGCGAATGTAATGCAGTTCTACATTAACATCAGTGATTTTTTTTTTGTTGTTTTTTTATAAGGTTTACATGCGCTCACAACAGCAAAATACAGAACAAAAACAGGATGAAAGAAACAGGAGAGAACATTCTGAAGAGAGCAGGCCATGAGCAGCACACCTCTGATCCCAGGGGCCAGGCCTGAGGGATCATTCCCATGGAAAAGGCAGCAGTTGATCACCTAAGGGAAAAGAAATAAAGTTATGTTGGAGCTTTCCTGGTAATATTCAGCTTTTTATCCTGGACAGCATTTTGGAATTACAAATAACACAGAATTAAGAGTAGGCACTGTTGTTTCAGCAGGTGGAAAGTCACTGCCGAGACAAATCCCACGTATTTAAGGAATGTGTCTGTTTTGTCCATCCTTTATCGTTAGAGAGACTGCTTGGAGCATGGTGCAAAAAAAATATATTGATTTTCAACTTACAAGCCAAACCTTTGTGACCCAGTGGGAAGTTACTGCTGGGAAATTCCCAGTTTGGTTTCTCAGAAACTGGGCAGCAGCTTTAGACAGAAATATTGCAGGTTGAAATCCATTTTTCAGAGCTAAGTGGCAAAATGAGGTTGATGCTTGAGTCATTTTAACATTGACTGTGTGAAAAGAGGATGGTTTCTCTATTGATTTCACAGTGAAGGCCTGTAATTCATCTCTGGGAAGCTTTTAGATCCATTATTTCTACACAGAACAGTGCTTTTGGCTATATTTAGGGTGTTTATATTTATGGCCACATAAGGATCTATTTTGGGGATATTTGTAGGGCACATTGCTTTGGGCTATTTTTAAACTGGATTTAAATTTTGCCATCTTTTGTTGTCAGGCCAGAACATCTGATAGCAGGGCTGACAAGTAAAAATCCTGGATTAACACAGGAAATGTTGCATCTCTCATTCCTTAACTGGTCTGGAATTTACTCAGCTCCCTGCAAAATTTTGTCAGTGTTTATTCAGTGACTAAAATGCAGCTTTTTGAAAAAACTGCCTGTGAGATGTTAAATCAAATATTACAAACCAGCTCATCTTTAGCAGTTTCCTTTAAAAAACTTATCTTCATATTTATCTTACCCATGGAGTTACAGAAGTTAAACAATGCTGTTGTATTACCTTCTGTGCAAGAAATGTCCATTTTATCCTCTATTCCATAGGTTCAGTCTGTCAAAAAAATAATTACATTAGCTATTTTACATTAGAGGACAAAAATATCAGTACCAATACCTGTTCTCCAAACCTTTGAGCTGTTTAGTTACATTATGTTAAGACTAAATGGGAACAATATCAGCATCAATTTGGCCAAGATTTTATGGTTTAAGGAATATTCTTTTACTCTTCTACAGTGTTTATTTTTGTCTTTTAGATGGTCTTTCTTTGGTATGGGTAAATCTGCTCAGATTTTGGCAAATACTATACTTAAACCAAGTTAATTGTATAAATCCACCTCCTGGAATTTAGCAGGAACCTCCCTATCCTATGAAGAAGGAATTTATCAGTCACAGTGGCCTAAGTTCTTTTGGGATAACTGAAAATCACAAACAGCATAATTTAACTGATACTGTATGCAAACAAGGATTTGAAGGATTTAACCCAGGATTTATTCAAAATCATGGATTTTTTTTTTTGCTAGCACACCATCTAAACACGGTGTGCTCAATTCTGAAGGATCTCCCTGCATTTTCCATAAATCCTCTCAGCAATATTTCCCCTCCTGTTAAGGCACACCCTATTCCTGCAGCTTTATCTGTGGCTAATCCTGCAATCCCACCAGCAATCCCATGTGGAAACCCCAGGAGTGACCCCAGCAGGCTCCTGTGAATTCAGCAGCACACATGGAGCAGACACTCAGTGACAGGAACAAAATGCTGGCAGCAACAGGGCTGGGATGGTTCTCCAGAGCTGAGCAAAGCAGGAGCACTGAGTGATCCAAGCAGGCAAACAGCCAGGAAAAAGCCAAACCCACGTTAGAGATCACACAAAGGCTGCTCAGAAAGATTTGGTGGCCACAGCAAGGTTATTTTCTGAAAACATGAAACACACACTACAGCTATGCCACTTCACTGATCCACGTTCATTTTATCTTGCCACGAGACTTCCTTTCTACTGTCTTCTTTGGCTGGAACAAAAGAAATCAGTTTTCTTTTTTAATCAAATCATTTTTATTTGAACAAACGGAGAAGTCAAAATGCTTTGTCTGTGGTAGATTCCTGGTATTTTTAACCTGTCCCCTTCCTGGCAGTGTCCAAGGCCAGGCTGGACAGGGCTTGGAGCAACCTGGGATAGTGGAAGGTGTCTCTGCCCATGCCAAGGGGTGGAAAAAAAAATGGTTTTTAAGGTCCCTTCAACCCAAACCATTCTGGGATTCCACAATTCTGTGATATCCACAAAATCCTACAGTTTGAGAGCTTCACATTGAGAGTTTCACAATAACGGTTTTTCTTCTGTTTTTTTTTTTGCAGGTCCTTTAGGGAGCTGATGACAATGAACAGCATTTGGGGGGTACCAAATTGTGAATTTTCAGTAAAACCTTAAGTTCCATAGCACACTTGACTGTTAAATCAACACCATCCCTTATCCATGGCTGGGTTTGTTGACTTTGATAATATCTCTATTTTTAAAATATCTCAGTACTTATAAACTCTGCCCTCTGGACTAGACTTGCTTTAAACCAAGATAACAAAAGATAAAGCTCCTCTACAAGTAACAAACTCTGAAGTTTGGTCCAGAAAAGAGGTTAAATTTTTTCTTCCATTTCACAGCAATATTCAGGCAGCTCAGGCTGACAAACACCACTCTTAACTCTGGAGTTACACATGGATTCAGGAGAGGTTTGGGATGCTGAGTTCAAGATTCCATCTCATGGATAATCTTCAAATCTTGCCATCGATCAGAAAATCAAGCTCATGAAGAAGTGGTTTATAAATGCTGCTCGATATAATTTGCTGCTACACCCACAAAAAGGAAATTAATTCAATACTGTACCTGTGGCACTTCTTTGAGGAAGTCAGGAAGCTGAAATTCACCTTTATAGACCTGGAAAAACAAACAAAAAAATTATACTACTTAAAGCTCTCATTCACTATTGTTTAAAATGCTGAAGAGCTTGTTAAGGGAAAGGAAAATAAAGAAAATAAGGCTTTTTTTGTGTTGTTAGCATCCACTAATGCTAGAACATTAAATATTTTGGCAACATATTGTCTTCTCTCTAGAGGATAATTTTTAAAAGCTCTTTGCTTCTGAGAATAAACATTCCAAAGGATAAAAAAATATAATCTGTTCTTTTTTCTTTTCCAAAACTGAAGTATACTTGAAGAGTTTTATCATCCTGTCTACTAAAGCATAAAGACTGATCATCCCAATGTCACGACTGTGGTCTTGTGTAATCATTTCAAAATAAAAAAGGGCACAAATCTATTTGGAAAAATTCCCTAAAGCCATGAAATGGAAATGGGGCTCCTCTGAAGCCTCGCTCTGAGCTGCACTCCCTGCTTTGCGTCAAAGGAAGGAGCTCCAGGAAGTCAGGGCATGTTTGTTACAATTTTCTCTGCTCTCCTATGTGCAGATGACCAGAACACAAAGCCCAGCTTGTCAATATTCTGCAGTGACCTGGGACTGCAGCTGAGTCAGCTCTGAATTTCCTGCCCAGCAGATCCTGTGACTCACAGGATGGACTCGGGATTGGATTCCCATCCCAATCCATCCCTGGGATCCAAACCACCAGGCTTCACTGAGAGCAGGAATGACTGCACACACACATTGTGGGACTCTGATATTCCATGGTTTAGATAAAATAGGAACAGCTCTCATCTGTATTCAGCCAGGAGCCACTGGCATTCCCAAAGGAGCATTAAGGAAAGTCACCCTGGGCAGAAATGCAGTGTGTGGCTATTGGAGCCTTGCTCCACTATAAATATTTATAAATCAAGGAGAGGAGTTCTCATTTTCTGCTTTTATCCAAACCATTAAAATGCAGGCTGTGTCCTGGAGAACAGGAATGGAAGTTACAAAACAACATTGTCACAACAAAAATGTTACAGAATAACCTCAGCAAGGGTCACAAGAGAAAACAGGATTTTTTGTTAGGTGGTGCTGATGTTGGAAGGAACAGACAGGAACCTTCACCTTTTCTGGGAATCCTTAAAAACAATTAATCCTGCTGGTGGCAGCACTATGTGACTGATCCAGAACCAGAAGGACCAAACCCAAGGCTCTTTCCAGAATCCTCCTCCTTTCCTTCCCCTGGAATTGCGATTCAGTCTAATTTTTATATTACACATCTAGATTTTTGTCTGCTCTAAAAACTTCACCTTTGCAGGAACAGCCATTACCCCTAATAAACATCTAACAACAGATAGTCAAGATCAGCAATGTTGAAAAGAATGTCACTGGAAAGCAAATGTTTTGAAGGTATTTCATATTATATTCACATGAAACTATCAGCATTTACACAGCACAATTTACCAGGGCAAATCTAAGCAGTGGCAGGCCAAAGATTAGGTTTAACACACAAATTTTGGTTCAGAAGTGACATTACCTAAGGGCTGGTTTTGTCAGGAGGAGACTGCATAAAAACTGGTTTAAAGTAATTCCAAAAACATAAATGGTCCCTTTTGAATCAAAACCCAGGGATCAACAGCAATCCAGACATTCTAAAAACAATGACTCCATCCACAGCCAAAGAAATTAAAGAGGCTTCAGATTCCCAATCCTTTTCTGACCAATTTGTAAGTGTAAAACACATCACTCACAGTGGCATTAGTGAGGCTGAAGCAGGATATTGGAATTATTTCCAGTCTAAGCAAGAATTCAGTAAAATTGAGAAGAAATGGTTTTTACCATTTCTAAGGGAATTATTTTGCAAGTCCAAATGGAATTCCAGAAGAAGGGGATCTGAAGCCTGTGTCAGTTTGTTGTTCAGTGTTGGCAGTATTCAAGCTGCTCTATTAAAAAACCAAAACACATTCTTATAGCCAAACAGAACGGATATTATACTCAAAAAGAGATCAGAAAACAAATTTCACATCCAGTTGCCTGAGAAAACCCCTCTAAACACACAGGGAGAACTTCAGAACAGAAGTGTAACCTATAATTCTTTTTTTATAGAAGATTAAAGCATTTCTTTTCACCCACTTTCCAGTCTGCTTTGAAAAGAGTCCCATTATATTTGGTCAGTTTCAGCACACAAAAATAATGGGATTTTTTGTGTAAAAGTCACTCTGCAACCAAATGTTCTTGGGCTTGGTAAACCTTAAAACACATTGTAGAGTATACAGCTGTTGATGTTTAATTGTAAAAGAAAAAGAAAAATCAAGAACACTGGCAAAAGCAGAGCTGAGCTCCTTTCTAGAACCACTCCACAGCACATGGAGGTACCCTCAATCTTTCAGATTTTCCTGAACTTTTAAGGCAGCTTTAAAGGTTTACACAATTCTTCACCTCTGCTGGACCTGCCAAGGCAGGGCCATGTGGGATGTAAATGTTTACCCAGGAGGGACAGCACAGTGAGCAGGATCTTACACAGAACCAGCAATGTCTGCCAAAAGGCAGCTTGCAACCACACCTCAGTTTGCATTTTGGTTGGTAATAACTCTCTTTATGTATTATTAATCATATTTATGCAGAGATAAAGGGTTTGGGGTTTTGTTTTTGTTGTAAAAATTAGATAGCAGCACCTCTGGAGAAAAACTATGTGGGAATCCACATGTTGGAAGAAACACTGCCTAAATGGAATATTCAACAAATTTAGAGGACACTGAGAAAGTCTGTGCTGTTGTGGTCACAAAAAAAGATGGAATAACCCCCAGATTTTTGTTTTAAATATCAGAGAAAAAGCCCCCAAAGCCAAATGCCTTTATGACCAGGTTCATCAGTGAAAATGGAGATGCAGGGCCCTGAGTAGCTGGGCATTCAAACACCTTTGACAGCAGAATTTTATTCATCCCTTAGGATAAATACACTTTTTACCTTTATCAGAGACTGCTCCTGCCCTTAAAATCTCCAAGACAAACTCTTGAAATTCTGGTTGTCATGGATGTTTTGACTCTGAACAGGAGATGGTTCCTCACAATTTAAACTAGGAATGAGACAGGAGTGAGTAAACTCTGTTTTTATCTCTAGATGTTGCCATCAGCTGAACATAAACCAGAGCTGGAGAACAGCTCTGGGCTGTCAGGAGAAGAACCACTGTGTTTGAACAGTCCTGGTGAAAGCCACATCTCTTTCTCTGGAATTCTGTAACTTCCACCTCTGGATCTCTCCATGACAGGGAGCACAACTCCATGAAGAAGTTAAAAGAACTTACTGAAGTGTGTATTCCAAGAATACAAATTTATTTAGTGGGAAGGACGTGCCAAAGAAAATCTGATGTAATTCATTACAGATGGGAGAGGAAACCACTGTGCCAACCATAACACAACAGTGCAGCTCCTCGTGGGCAGCAGGCAGAGCTCTGCAGCTGGGAGCTGCTCTCTCTTCTTCTGCTGAGTTTGGCAAACTGCTGAAACTCACTTTGATACAACCTCACAATACTGATAAGGACATATCACACACTGTTCTAATGAGGAGTGAATGTATTTCACCCCATGGAGATTGGGCTACCAGCTCACACACAGCTTAATTATTTGCATTTTCTACATCATTTGCAGATGAAAACTTCTTTTACTTCAGGATGTTGATTTCCTTTCTGCCCAGGATGCAGAATTTGTTAAAACTCTAGGGGAGAACAACAAGTAATTATGTATCAAAAGGAAGGAACCCTTGCAGTGATAAATTAATAGATCAACAACAGAATTACAAGAAAACCACATGTTCAGTGAAAATCACCCTCCTTGGAGAGGTCACATGCAGAGATCTGCTGAGCAGCACAACCCTGGCCAGACCTTGCTCTCTCTGCTCTGCATTCCTTTACTGAGACAAGAGGAACTGTCAGAAAAGATAATATTGTCAGTCTTAACAGAAAACAGACAAACAAAAAGTTAATGGCTTTGTTAGTGAAAACACCAGAAAAATCTGAACTTGTGGCTCGCCCAGTGCAGATTTCATCAGAGATGTTTTATTTCCTAATGCAGCACTGGGAGAGCAACACAACAAGAGATGGAGTTCCCTTCATGCTCTGCTAGCTCCTTGAATAAAAGCACAGGGGTCAAAGTACAAACCCAGGTTGCTTCTTGTTATTTTTGTGCTGTGCTGCTGGAGCACAGAAACCAAACCTCAGCATTTTGGTGTCCTACACAGGTTACAAGCAAGTGAAAAATCCAAATTTAGCAGAGACCATTGCTTCCTTTGCATTACCTACAAAGAGATAGCATTTCTAATTTAAGCACTGTCCTTTAGCTGGAGAAAATCATCATTTTGTCTCCAGACTGAATAAAAAAAAAAGATGTTTGAGTTGTTCATATGGAACTCACCAGCAGGGGACAGAAAAGGAGAAATGAGGAATAAAGAACAGAACTTAAGTGCTCAGAAAGCTTAGGAAAACTAATATTTTGCACCACAGCAACCATTTCTTTCCATTTTTCTCCAGTACCAGCCCCTTTTTTAGAAATTTTTACACTGTTGGTTCTCACTTCCATGATTAAGAGCAGCAGCTTTATATTGCTGAGCATTATTTTCACTGTTAAGTGCAATTTGTGGTCTTTTCCAAGAAGGGACAGATTTTGCTCAGCTTTAGAAGTCTGAACTTTATCTGTTTTCAATGAATGCAATTCAAGTTCTGTGTTCACTTTAAAGTCTTAGAGACCACAAACATAAATATAAATACAAGAGAGCTGCTTCCAAACACAAAGAGAGTCAATAAATGGCTACAAACAAGATCCAGATAGTCTTACTATGCACTGAAGAGCAATTCTGGAAACATTTTCTTTGAACAGCTTCATCCATATTCCAGATATCAGTACAAAACTCTGTGAAAGGCTATCCCAGGTGAAGAAATTTAAAGAAAGCAAAAGAAGTGCTACAGTGATTTACAAATTCACCAGCTCAGAATACACAGGATCTTAACTTGCCAAGTGCCAGCTCCAAAAGGCTGGAAAAACCCAGATTTATTTATTTTATCCAATTAAATAAATGCTTTCTTCTCCAGGCTACAGCAGCAAGGAATAAATTAGCACAAGTTCCTGGAGGAGAAAGGAAACTGCACAAGAGCTGTCCCTGATGGGCCAAACTTACACACCAGAGTCTGAAACAGTTTGAAATCTTTATGTTGGTCTATTTTTAAAGAATATTCAAAGTTTTGAAGATGAACCATCTTGAACTCTCTTGTTTTTAGCATTCAGTCAGAGCACCTCTCTCATTTTATCTGTACAGACCACGCATGCAAATGGAATTTTGGCAAAGAACAAGTGACTAGAAAAATATATACTGGGTAGTACAATAAACAACAAATTAAAATGCTGTCTAGGGCTGTAAGTAAAGCTATTAAATTAAAATAGCAGCCAAAATATTACTGAGTGTTCCATATGTCTGCAATATTTAGATCAGCTTCAGTTTTTAACAGCTGCTCTTAGCATTGGTAAACAAACAAATTATCCTTCAAAGCAAACTTGGAAAAAGCCTCAGTAAACCCTCAGCCTTTGAATTAGGTTTTCATTTCTTTAGAGAGATGCTCCTGGCTTTGTTTATTTACCTGAATTCCTCTCTTGTGTTTTGAAATCAAATCCATTTCAAGAAGTGACAGAAATCCAGACAATTTTTACAGCTTGGCCTGAGCTTGCCCCACACAGGTGGGGGCCTCAGCAAGGTCAGCAGGCTGTAAAAACTTGTGTCAGTTTTATCAGTGAGATACAACCAATACAATTTGCAACTTTTAATACTGAACACTTTTTTTAACTGCGTGCAGAAAAGTTCATTTGATTGTAAACCTTTAAAAGGGAACTTATAAATTATAACCAAAAAGGGTAGGTTACTTTTTCCATGCAGAGCTATCAGCTATGAATTAAAACAATCAAGCTGCCAGCCTTTATTACACTAATTAATGATTAATGACATTTTTTTAGAAAAGAAATAATGCAAAAATGTTTAGAGACTTTACAAACCCCAATTCCTTTTTCATTCCTATCTATCCCATCATTATTCCAAGCAGTTTTTTCAGGATCAGAAGGCTGGTGGAAGACAGTCCTTATAAATTGTTTAATTCAATTATTTTTCCCCCCCTGATTACTCTGCTGCAGCAGCAAAAGTCACCTTCTTTTAATAAACTATACATGCCCAAAAGGAACAGAAGCAGAGTTATTAATTCTATTTCCAACAATGGTAATGAGTTTTTTCAATAGATACCTCCAGGGATAAACAGCTCTATAGCCCAACTACTCAAATTCCAACAACATTAAATTCAGACTCAAATCCTTAAATTTAGGTTAATCAGCACCAGACATTTCTCCATTTTTGAGCTGTTCTAAAAAGAATTTAAAAATCAGACATTTTGATCATCGTGGGCTATTTTCTATGGGTCATTTTTCAAACTCTACCAAGTATTTGGGGTATAATTTTGTGACAGAGCTTCTGCCAACCCTCATGTATAAAAAGCTGAGCTCGTCCATCAAGTTTGAAATCCTGACAAGAAAGCTTTTTCCACTGTTAACAAGTTCCCCAACTTTCTGGGCAGCTCTCAAGAGGTTCAGCTCCACACACCAAGCAAAGAATTCTTTCATTTTTCCCCAAAGAAAACACATTGTGAAGTAGCAAAAAGTATTAGAAACAGACTTCAAATCCCCAGACCAAACACAAGACTCCTGCTCTAGAGCTCATATCCATTCAGTCAATAATAAAACACACAAAAACCTTACCCTCCTTGTGTTTTCCACCACTTTCTGATCTGGCTTCCCATAATTGGGGGGGTTGGCATAGGGGTCATAGCCCAGTTTGGCCAGCATGGGGGCAATCACTGGCATGTCCTGCAGGACATCAGCTGGGATCTTCCCAACCCACTTGGACAAGGCTTCCACATTCACTGGCTTGATCACTTGGTCAGTGGATCTTTCAACTCTGGGAAAGAAGAAAAAAACAATTTATACTTTCCACTCCAACCAATTATTCCTCAATAGCACTAAGACCTTAAGCTTGTTTTCTTTGTTGTTTTTTTTTTCTCCCGTTCTTCTTCTTTCCCTCTCATAATTTCATGTTTTCTACAGAGCTGATGGGAAGTGAAGTTTTAATGAGAATAATTTGCACAATATTTGCAGATGCTGCCTGGTTTAGGCTCTCACATGCTGAAACAACTCCTTTATTCCATAAAAACAGCAGAGAAAGCCCAAGAGCTGTTAAGTGAAAAGTAAACCCACATGTACATATAAATCTGTTTTCCCACATTTGCTGTTTAATTGTCTAGGATGTATTAAAAGTTGTATTCTAAATTCTAATCCATGTGTTATTTCTTCTCACAACCATTCTGTAGTTCACATTTTTTTAAATTTGTTTAATAAAAGAGAGACCTGAGATGACAGAAAGCTACAAACTACAGAAATATTTTTCATAACCATTCCTTTGACTATTTGGCCTTCACATAGATCTTAAAGGCAAGTGCACCATCAGTGTCATATTTAGAAAATAGTTGATTTCTTGTTCATTTAAGCAACAGTCCTAATGTAATTTTAATTTTTGCTCTACTTTTGTGGAGTGTTTTTGTTGTGTTTTCTTTTTCCAGGGAAGAAATCTGGCACTGCTTTGTTCTGTCTTTACAACTGTACGACACATAACTTCTTTACTGTGTTTATTTTTGGAAGAGAATTCAGGCTGAATAATTGAAAACACCCTGAGTTTTTACTCTAAATAATTTAAAACTTCTTTTCTGACCCCAGAAAGAGTTTGGATGTTATTGGACATATAAAAGGAATATTTCTGTCTGCCTCACACCTGATGCTGAGCACACACCAGTCACCAGAGTTCACCTTGCTCCTCTTTTTTATTCCTCATCAGAACTAAAGTCTTCCCAGACCAGAGGAAGGAAATCAGTCATCCAAGGCTGGAAGGTCAGTAAGGCGAAATAATTGAAATACAATTAACAAAGAACAAACCAGACAGGGAAATGGTAATAAGGAAACTGTCTTGGCAAGCAGGGCCTTCAGATTGGTGTTTTATGAAAGCTGGAAAGGATCTGACAAAATAAAACCTCTAAAACAACCCCAGAATCTTCAGCTTTGTCCTCTTCATTACCAGAGACTCAAACCAAAGGCAGGATCTGAGAAGGGGATTTTGGTACCAGGGAGCTGTGACTAAATTTCAACCTTCTGAGGGTTGTTGGACTGAGCTCACAAGCTTGGATGGAAAATTTAGAAGTTTTAAAAGTGGGTTTTTTGGTGATTTTTTAATTAGAAGATGAGCATCTGACTCCACATTAAATTAGCAGGAAAAAAGCTGCTAAAAATTGAGATTCAGAAGTTCAAAGCAGCAAGGCAGAAGCCAAAGTGCCACAACAGGAGACCAGAGGTGGATTGGGACACTCAGGAAAAAATTATCACGAGATGTTCAAAAAAAAGTGAGATTTATGGTCCTCAGACAGAGCCAACCAAGCCTAAAACCTCTTCACCATAACTGCAAATTGATTTGAGCACTTAAAACCAGGATGATACTGGAGAACCAGGTAATGAGCCTGGCTAAGAGCTTGTTGGACCCCCCAAAAATGGGTATTAGAGATAGATTTGAGCCTAAATTTGTCACATATGGATTTCTCATCCTGATGTCAAATTTTAAATGTGTGTTTTGTTCCTCTGTCATTGTAGTCTTTGCTAATAATACCCTCAGCATGAAACATTTCCTGGTGTCTGATAGCAGGGACTACATTTAGCTGCTTCCAAGCACTGATAAAAAATCCACTGTTCCACATTTGGTCTGGTTAAATCCTTCTCTGTCCTTTCAGTTAAGGTGGGAAGGAAAATAAAACCATTTATGGGAAAGATTCCTCAGATAAAGAACTTATGAGGACTGTGAGGGAAGACAGACTGGAGGCAAGAGGAAATAAAAATGTAAAAATCCAAACAGAAAAACAAGGAAACACCAGTTCTTGGGAAAATTGATTATATGGCAGTGATTCCAGGTATGGGAAGAGTTTGAGATTTGGGAGGAGAAGAAGCAGACAGGACTAACCCCAAATAAGTCTGTATCTGTACCAGAATCAAAAGAGAGCTATGTACTAAATATAGTAAATTCTGAAGTAATTCTGCCTAGACAGCTATTTCCATAATAAACCTAATAAAAATTGCTTTAGAGGAGTTGACATTTCTTTACATGTCAGCACAGCTGCTTTCACTTAGGCAAAGGCCAGAGCTCAATTAACAATCCTGGTTAGAGCATGGAGTCCATAATGCATTCCTTCAACAGCCACGTTGGCAGGGACTTCAAACCACAGAAAATTCACACTCCTACAAATCCTAGACTGCACATCCCTACAGCCCTTTCAGTGTTCCTGGATGAAAATCAAAATAAGGGGAGAGAAATCAGTTCTATTTATTAGCAGGTAATAGCATTGTTATAAAGGTCTTTTAGTGACACTGTGATCTCTTTCTCAAAATGTTTTTAAGTATCTCAAGATGATAAAAACTTGTCAGATTTCTTTTCAAATAATATCTCCAACAATTAAAACACCTCCAGGCATCCTAGGCAGGACCTGAGCCAGCAGCATAAATCTGAAGTGGGTGCTGAGCCTGTCTGCAAGACCTGGAGGTGTTTCAGGTGAGTGAAAAATGATTAAAGGAGGGGGCTCTGCTTGTTTCCAGGCGTTTTTACACAATATCACAGCTGGGGATGCCAAACCCAGCAGGTTTTAACTGCAACAAGGGCATCAGACTGGGAAATCTCAAGCTCTCCCTGCACAATTTCAACTGGAATCCCATAAACACACAACACAGGCATTTAAGATTTTGATATTCACTGGGTTTTCTGCAGCCCCTGAAAGCCTGAGCCACTGAAATCATTATCAAATCCTGCAACTGAAAACCAAATTTCACCACCTACTGCAAGGGTATTAGATTAGATAAACCCACCCCAGACATAACACACATTTCTCAGTTTTTTCCCACCATTGCTAGAGCCTCCTGAAATTAGAAATTGCTTCCCCAGATCATCTCCTGGGAGATAATAAAAGCACATAAAGAACTCTGGGATCACACTGAATTGAGGGTCACCAGAACATGTCCACACTCGCTTGTCTTAAATGTGAAGGTTTTACTGAAAAAATAAACATGAGGCCACATTTAACTTTGAACAATCCATTTTCTTCATTTTTAGAAACAAATATTCTCAACACCTCACACCCCATTCCACCAGATTTAGTAAGAAATATTAGCAAGAATTCAGTAAGGTTATTGAGTTTCACAGTATAAAGGTTCATTAATTTTTAAAAACACAAATCTGGAAGCTGAAAGGCAGTAATATTTCACTAGAAATGGGATTATACACAGTTATTTTTTACAAGACTCTTAAAGCTTGGCAACCACCCATTTATCTCAGTAAAAATAAGTTACCTCCACTCAGGTGCTGCTGAAGCAGCAACAAACCCCAGGAATTAGGGAAAGGTTCCCATGTGGATCAGCTTCCAGGGAGTATCACAGTGTCCTGCTTCAGGTTAACATTTCCACATTTTCAATCTGCTATCAAACAACAGTGCCAAAAAAAGGGATGAGATCCCTTCCTGATAAACCCTGGGAACACAGTGGAGGCTGTTTCCTCAGTGGCAATGGTGATGTGAAACTTCCACACTGTAAATATCTGTTACCTGAGTTTTAAGTTCTCTTTCTAATCACTGATAATAATTTTCTATTTGCTTTAAATCAAATGCTTTTACAATATATTAGAAAACCCACAGATGTGCTCCTAGGCATTAAATAAAGGGAATCTCCCCATTTTTCTTTCTCAAAACTGGAGTTTAATAGAATTACTCTGTAACAGTCTGTGTGTCCTTGCTGTGCAAGGTGCCTCTCACTCAGAAGCACTTGGCAAGTGCTGAATATTCCAAATCCAGGAGCTGAGTAATTTAACTGGGCAGGCCTTGCTGCTGGAATAGGGCTTCTTATTCAGTATTTTAAAAATTAATCTGGTGGATTCAAAAGTAGGAGGAGTGTCAAAAATTGACATTTTTCTCTCTCAATGTAAAGATGAAACAGCTTCTGTATTTCAGTTGTTCAGCTGTGAACAGTGGCAAAGAAATCAAAGTAGTTTAAGTAGAAAATAAATCAGATTCTTTTAATGGCACCCATCTAGTTTTTCTAAGCAGAGTTGAATTTTGGATTCTGAAAGCAGCTGAATCAGGTGCACAGATGGCCCAACAGAATAGTGAAAGATTTGCTTACAACAAGGTTAATTTTCATCAAAATGCTTGTCCTTTAGGGAACACATGCCAGGAGAAAAGCTGCCAACTCTGCTTTCTATTCTCTTGGAGAAGTTTCTCCAGTTTCCTGGAAGAGGATGTTCTTGGCAAACTCAGCTCCAAGGCCATTCTTGCACTGACAACAATATTGTTGCTGAAATCAAATGGGTGATCTGGCTGGGATGGGTAACACCAGTCTAGATAAAACATCTCAGGTTTATTTTGGGGCACAGAGAAAAGCAAAGCTGACATCAGATACTCAAATTCAAGTTTACCTTGACCATTAAAAGTTTTCTCACATTACACACATAACCAATATGAGACTGCAAAGTGTTAATTAGCAATGACTTCTTTTCAAGATGCATCCTAAATCAGCTGCCCATGGGAGAAACTGAAACCAAGCTATGATTTTTACATACAAAATGTACTTTAGAACAGCACAAGGTGAAGGAAGAAGGTTCATACTCACTTGGAAAGAGAAACCCCCCCAGCTTTTCCAATCATCTCCTCATGGTGCAGCACTGCCTGGTTCCATGGGATGTGCAGGAACTTGAGGAGAGTCCTCATCCACCTCTCAGGGTGCAGGACCAGCTGTTCATAGTGCACCAGCATGCACCTGCCAAAGCCCACCTCCATGCACTGGTTGTACATGGTTTCTATGGCCCGGTTCCACTTGGTCAGGCAGTCCCTGTAGCTGTTCAGGTCAAAGCCAGCTATTGTGACTTTCCTGGAGATCATGGAATGCACAGATGCACGGCCATCCCGGACCATCAGCAGGAATTTGGCATTGGGGAAAATTCTGGCGAGATAAGTTAGGGATTTTAAAGCAAAGGGATCCTTGTTACACAAATAGGGAGCGGGCTCGCCGTGTTTGACGATGATCTCCAACAAAAACGCCTGCATGGCTGAATCCAGCACCTCATCCGTGACCCCGGCCTCATCCAGGCGGATTTTCTCCTTGCTGGACCTGGCCCACATCTGCTTCACAGCCAGGATCCTGGGGATCACCCTGGTCTCCTCCCCGCAGCGGATATCGGGGTGCGCGTCCAGCATGGCGCGCATCAGCGTGGTGCCGCTGCGGGGCACTCCCCCGATGAAGATCAGGGGCATGTCCTTGCTGTAGGGCAGGCTTCTGTTGGTGCTGGCACTGGGGGCTGTCCCCAGGGTGGCCCTGGCACTGTCCCCCCGTGGGGGCTGCCCACGCTGCTCCATGCGGTGGTGGCACTCCATGGCGTGCTGGCCCAGGTAGAACACGGTCACCGAGCTGATCACCAGGCACGCCAGCAGCAGGTTCTGCTTCAGCTTCCCGACCATCTTGGGCAGCATGAAGACACCTCCTACTCCAAATTATCCTCTAGTTCACGTGCCATGGGAATCCTAATCTCAAATAAATTAAGGTCTGGCAAATGGAGAAAAAAAAAATTTAAAAATTAGAATTTTTTTATTACTTTTTCAAGAGGTGAGACAAGATTAAGTCTGAAATCCCAAAACACCCAAAATAAAAGCAAGCTTTCTCGTTATTTCTTTTTCAGTTCAGCTTCATAAAATTGCATTATTCAAAAGTAATTTTAATTTCTGCAGATGAGAAGAAAAAAAAATTAGATGAATTTTAGACATGCATAAGAGTCTGAACAAAACTTTTAGTAGAAAAGTTTCAAAACCCATCTGTTGAATTCCATTTCCACGAAGGACTAAGAACATGCTATGTTTTATAGCAAATATCAGAGGATTATATCAAACACTGGCTTAGATAAATCTTTATTCTGCTGCTGGATGACTCCACCTATATCTTTATTTTTCCCATTTCTAACAGTTAATGTAGACACAATTATTTGCATGCGTTCTGTAGTTCACCTGCTTTGAGTTTTCAGGTCAGGTGGGTGGAAAACTGACTCTTCTTCCTGTGATTCCAATGAAATTAGTACTCTAGTAGAATTTTTAAGGAAGAGCTGGCTGTTCAGGGCTGGAATAGTTCACTGAGCACTTGGAATCACAGATGATTTTAACTGGGAGGAGCTCCAAGCATGGAGGTACCGCCAACATTTTAAATGATTGGCTTCCTCCAGGCTTTTCCATCTCTATCAGCAACTGCAGGACACATCCCTGAGTGGACAAGATCCTTCTGCCTGCTCCCTGTTTCTCCCCAAAACATTATCCACTTAACCTTTTCCTCCTAAAATCCAGTTGTTAACTCAGAAATTCCTGATTTGAGCGAGGCTCTCCAGCTCTTTGCCTGTTTTATGGGAATGTGCAGCCAGAGGACAGAATTCCCACTTAGAAATGGGGAAAAGAAGGGAATTCCTCCTGCAGGAGTCTGTCACAGCAGTGGTTTTTTTCTGGCAGGGCATCCAAGAGAAGGTTTTGCCCTTCACATTAGCAAAGCTTATTCCAATCAACAGCTGTCACAATATTCCACTCAAAGTTCAGCTTTTAGTCTCTGTTACCAAAATTAAACTCAAATATAACTCAAAGATTAATTCCCTTCTTTTCCTGTGAAGTGGCCAACACACCACTCACAGGAACAATTCATCCTCTGTGACAAGTTTCATTCTACTCATGTACCTCTCCTTGCTTTAACTGGACCTTAAATATCTAAACATTAAAAAGAAAAACCCTCAAATTCCCAGAAATTTAAGTGGAGGTCATGTGAACAGTGCTCAAAAAGAAAGGAAAATAAATCATGCAGTTCATATTTCCATAGCACCAAAAATCAAAGTTTCTCTTCTGAAAGATTTAGCATGCAGACCTAGTTTGAATTAGGGAAGGGAAAATTGTTCTGCTTAAAACTAACAAATAATACAGAATCTTTTAAAATTCTGTAGATACAGTATCCACTGGAGAGAAGAGTTAACACAAGTGAAACAGCATTTCAGCACAGAGCACATAAGCCCTACAAATATTTACCCTTCCTACAATCCCTACCATTACTCAGTTTGAGTAAATTCCACAAAGCTAATTTCCTCAGGAAGAAAAAAAAAAATAAAAATCCTCCACAAAAACCTTCCATCTTCCTTACTAAAACCTACTCCTTGAGGATACACCAACATTCCCCAAATGCAGAAGTTAGGTAGGTGATTGCTGGAGAAAAGCATATCAAGATCAAATTTAAGATTTATATTAGGATATCACTTCAACAAAAAAAAAATAAACCAGCTTTAACAACAAAGCTGAAGAACTGTAATACTCTCAGTACTGGAGGAAAGCTGGTGATTGAAGGCTGAAATCTTTAATTCACAGGTTGGGTAAAGCAAGTGATGACTCCCTCTGGGCACAGTTCCAGCTGTGAATTTCAATTCATGCTGCAGACTGTGAGGAGGTTTCCTAAATTTCTGTGAGTATTGATTCACCTACACCACCAAAATCCCACCCATGTGACAAAACCCCCACATCAATCACCCACAAACACTTTCATTTGAAGCAGTAACTTGTTTTGGGAAGTTCAAAGATGCCAAAGGCTGCAAAACCATAAAGAATCAGGATTCCACTGTCCTACAACCTTCTGTCCTGGTTTTTTACCTGGAAACAATACCTGGAACATGCACTGCCATAATGAGCAGGGCTTTGTGTGTCAGAAACAGCTTCTCTCACAAAATTAATTTATTCTCCAAGCCAGCAAACTCCTTTCTGTGCCTGAAGTTCCAAGGAAAGCTCCTTGGGATAAAGATGACATATGGAAGTTGCTGCCCTTCTGCAAACAAACCCCACCTTCCCCTCCCCATGAGTAAGTGCTCTGGAGCACATCTGTCAGCCTGAAGGATTATAAAAGTTATTATTGCTCTGCTGTTAACAGGAATTAAATTGACAGCGTTTCAAAATCACAGCAGGGCAATCAGCAAGCCCTCGGCTGCTGAGCTTTGAACTGCTGTGGGGTTTTTACCTGAGAAGAGCAAAGTTCCACTCACTGTACAAGCACAGACAGCTTTTATTAAAAATATCCCAAAACAACCTCCACAAGCACCCAAACAAACACAACCCCCTCACACAAAACATGAGCTGAGGAGGTTGTAGAAGACTGCAATGGTAGAGAGGCCTTTGGCAGCAAGTTTCAAGTGCCAGGACAAAAAGAATTCCAAGAAAAATTTATGTGGTACTCAAAAAAAAAGAATTTGGATCTACAAATTTCATCACAAGACAGTGCAGCCAAACAGAATTGTCTGTAAGTGAATTTTCTGCCCAGAAAAGTCAAGCCTATGAGTCAGCCCCAGATGATGTTAGCACAGCAGAACTGACTGCACTGCTTTGTTTCCTTCTCCTGCACACACTTCATTCTCCTGCCCTCCCCTTCCACGCAGCAGGTCAAGACCTTTTCCCTCAAGTTCATCCAAAAAATGTTGAAAATTTTTAGCTTAGTCAAGAGGCAAGTCATCCCTCTGTATTTCATGTTAAAACAGTTTGGGGGTTGTTGGTGTTTCAAACACTCCCTGCCAGAGGAATAAAAGGTGCTCCATTCCCAGGCAGTAAAAAGGAATCCTCTGGAGCTCCAGAGCTCAGCCTTTCACTCTGGAAAGAGAGCACTTTCCTTCTCCTGTTCAACCAGAGCTTTTCCAGGGCTAAATTCAGAGGGCAGTGACAGTGGCATCATCCATCCCAAAATAAAACACAACCCCAAATATATATGAAGCATTTTTCAGTGATTAACTTGTCCTCTGCTTCCATGGCCTGAACTCCTGGCTCAGATTCTGACCATCAGAGCTCCTTCCAGGAAGAGCACAGCTTAGATTTTATGGGATTTGTTTTGTTCCAAGTGCAGTGAACAACTTCCCCTTATAGTTCCCACTGCAGGAACTACAAAAATGTTTTCACACATTTGCATTCCCTTGAATTTAGGCTTTTCTGATGGGTTGGTTTAAATCTAAAGCTCTGAAAAAATGTAAATGGCCAGAATTTGAGCTCACTCTTCTGGAGAACTTAAAAAGGAGCTTTTTGTGCCAAAAAGTAGGAGCAAGAGAGAAGCAGAGGAAGAGTTCATAGCATTGGAAAGCTGTCTTTCCCCTCATGTCTTCCTACCAGATTCCTATGATTCCTTTTCCTCTTCAGGAGATCCACTCAATCCCTGATTCTCTGGGGCTATGACAACACCACCCCCTCCCTTCCCAAGGCTTCATGGAGCAGACTACAAAACACACCCTACAGAAACAGGAGATTCTGATGCCCAGCCTGACTACTATACCCAAAACTATAAAGAAAATTGATTTTACAGTGGCTAAATTAAATGGAAAAATATCCCAAAGTGCTGTTATCCATCTTCACTCTCTTGAGAAGGAGAAATGAAAATGCTGTTAAGACTTTAAAAAGTAACTGACAACTCTATTTCTTCCCTGCTTCTTCTTTCACCTTTCACTTTTTCTCTCTTAAAATAAATACTGGAAAGGCAGGAGATAGTGGGAATTCTAAAGAATCACCCCCAAAACAGTACACATTTAGAAACTGAAGAGATATTTCTTCGAGGAACTTCTATCCTAAGCTCTTTCAGCACCTCTAAATGAAAGTTTAAGGAAGGAATCCCATAAAAGTTTTCCTTCAAGGAGCTGTTTGACTGTGGTTGTTTGTGTGTGTTCACCACAGATGACTGCATGTGACAATGGCAGAGCACAACACCACGGAACAGCACTGAAATATCCACACACCACCACTGCCAGAGCCACCCAAACCATCACAGCCTCATTTAGCAGACTGTTCCCGACAGAATTTGAGTATTCAGGAAGCATTTTTATCCCTCTGCATCACCTTCAGGATTCCCCCAAAACTGGATCTGCGTTACCACAATTTTCACAGACCAGAAGCTGCACAAGGAAGCAAATCCCAAGCAAAAAATCCAAAGCTAAAAATAAAAATCAAGAAGTCTTGAGTTTCAAGTCCATCTTTAGCTATTTAAGCCCTCATGGCCTTCAAACCCTGCAGCTGTTTGCCCCACATTTCTCCTCCTATTAATCCTAAAGCAAAAAAGAAAAGGATGATAAAATAGAAGGAGTAATTTTTATTCACCTCCACAAAGAAACAAGGAGTCCACAAATAAATAAGGAGTAAATCCCCTGGCATGAAAACATCTGGAATGAAAGACAGCCAACTCCTAGAATGACAGAACAAAGTTGGACAAGATTAATACCAGGGAACACAGATGTGAGGACAACTCTCCCCTATACCTCACACTGCAAGAGCTACAGAAATGCTGGTTAGTCATCTGCATTCCTTAAACCTACATTTTTTGGCTGTTTTTTTTTTTAAATCTAAAGCCCTAAAAAATTTGAAACACCAAAATAGCCTTCATTGGCACAGACTGCTGAATCTGAAGTTTCCATGTCAGGGAATACAACACACAAATATGCAACCATTTCATGATTTCTATTACAACCACATTATAAAGAGTAAAAAAATAAATAAAAAATGCTCATACTTATGCATTTTCATCTTGTTACCCAAGCACTCAAAATTCAACACTTTTGGGTTTGTCAACATTTAAGGCCGCTAAAATGACTTTAAAAAACACATAATTAAGAAGTTCTGCTTCAAATGGAAGGAAATACTTTCATCCATTCTGGTCTACTTACATCTATAATATATACAGCAAATTATCATGATTTGCATAAAGAATGGTCAAAAAATAGTTACCAACAAGGTCCTGGTTATGCAAGAACAAGCAGTATTTGTTAAGCTCTACAGCTCCTGCTGGAGAACAGTTCAACAAAAGAAATTTTACTGAAGACACACAGAGCTCTCTAAAGTTATGCAGAGAAGAATAAAAAAAGGGAAAAAGGGGAAAAATCACACTGAGAGCACATGAGCTCCTGTTCTGTGCACTTCTCTGCGTGCTCCTCAGAGGGATTTCAGCACTCCGTTATACCCTGAGGTACTGCGGAGAATAAAACTCCTTAATAACAGCAAAAACATCCAGATCCACAAAAATTTGCACGGCACATTCACAATAAAAAAACGCAAATGACAACGGCGGCAGCAAACCCACTTTCAACTAAGCGACAGTTTCGATCTCCCGCTATAAAACTATAAAATTGTGAAACTATAAAACCGTAAAGCTATAAAATTGCTGGGGCTGGGAACAACCTGGTCTAGGGAAGGGAGAAAGGAGATGATTGTTAGGCTGGCTTCCCAGCCGAGCCATTCCATACCTGTTCGCAGGTACAAACCCAGCGCTCCAGCACCATCCCCGGTGCCCCCCTGCCCCACCGCGGGCACTCCCGGCCCTCCCCGACACCGAACAAAGGCACCCGGGGCGCCGGGAGCCCCTGCCGCGACTTCCCCCGCCCGCAGGGAAACTTTGGGAATGACCCGGCTGGGCTCGGCCGCGGGGAGCAGCGCGCCCGTCCCTCCGCTCATCCCCGGCTGCGCTCCGGGACCGCCCGGCCCGGCCCGGCCCGGCTCCCCCGCGGGCAGCGGGGCCGGCACGGCGGGGACCGAGCCGCTCCTGCCGCCGCCTCAGGCCGCGGGCCCCCCACCCTGAGCACGGCAGGGCCCGGGCGGGGCACGGCGGGAACGGGGAGCGGCAGGGCCCGCCCCGGGCCCGCCTCAGGTGCGCGGCGGGCGCGGCCCCTCACCTGCGCTGCTGCTGCTGCTGCCGCCACCCCCGCGCCGGGCTGGAGCCGCGCAGCAGCGGCACTGCCGCCCCTCCGCCACCGCGGCTCCGCTCGGGCACCATCGCAGTGGGGAGGGAGCGGGACGAGGAGCGGGAGCGGCACCGGGAGAGGGACGAGGAACGGGAGAGGTACCGGGAGCGGCCCCGCTGCCGCCTCGCCTCAGCCGCGCGGCTGCGGCTGCCATGGAAATCACAACCACGCCCTGATTGGTCGCGGGCCTCGATGTGTCGCGGGCCATCATTGGGCCACACCCGACGATTGACAGCAGAAGGGGGCGTGATAAAGAGCGTGTCCCCGCCCCTCCCCGCACATCTGGCGCGCACATCTGGCCGCGGGCGGGGCGCGCGCGCACACATCTGGGCGGCGGCGCCGCGCGCGCGTCTGGAGCGGGGACCCCAGGTGCGCCAGCGTCTGGCCAGATGTGGCAGGCAGCTGCTGGCGGCCGGGAGCCCGGCACAGCTCGCACGGCCCCTTCGTTAACAGATAATTACTCTTGAATATTTTACAGACAAAACTCTGCCCGAATTCTGCCTCCCGGCTTGGCTTTAGGAGGTGAAACCACCCAAAATACACAGCCCAGCTGAACCGGGCGAGCGGTTGAAGTGCAGCGATCCAGCTGTCCTGCAAATTGAGGGACACTCCGAAAGCTTTGAGAGGTGCGCGGTGCTGACAGCCCGGCTCGGGGCTCAGGTGTCCCCTGGGGTCACACACCTGCTCTGCAGCAGACGGGAAGCGCCAGCCATGTGCCCACCACGTGTGCAACTGGGAAAACATCTGGAACAGCGTCGGGCTGGAGCACGAGCTGGAGCCTGCACCAGCTGCTGGCACAAATCCCAACTCTCTGACCCACAGCTGGGTGAAGCGGCCAGGAAAGGAGTGAGGGTGACTCTCTGCCCCTGGAGGTGCAGCTTTGTAAGGAAATTCACATCTCTAGATTAACTCACCTCTTAAAAAGCGTGGCCTGAGGCCATCCTGACCCCTTCATTCCCAGTGCTCCGTGTGGAAAGCCGGGTTTAGTTCCTCAAGAGCAGGAAAACGCATTGAGTTGGACTTGCTGGACGCAGCGATATGCAAAAGCTAAATCCAAGTGAAAACACATTTCTTCTTCACAAACAGAAACCCAGCTGCAGACAAAGAGCCTGCAGAGATGTCAGTGCTGCTGCAGGGTCATAGCAAAGGGAACAATCCCATAGGACATTCCCCAGATTTGTGTTGTCTGCCAAGTGGGGAGGGCACGGAAATCAGCCAAAGGGATTCAACATCCCAAATTTCAATATTGGAAAAGCCACAGTGAGAGTGGAGAAGCATTTCTCTCCAGAGGTGAATGTGGCTCAGCTCAGGTGTGTTTTGTTTGCTAAGAAAATCAATATTTGCCATGCAAACAGCTACCTGTGTCCATGACAGGGACAATTATTTTCATTCTCTGAAAAGCTGTGCCCTGGAAGGACTGAATTTCCAGAGTACCCAGCATTTGAAAGGCTTTTAAATGTGCTCACAGAGCTGCTGGGAGCCCAGAGAAACTCACAACTCCTTTCAAAGGTGGCAAAATCCCTTTCAAATCCTTTTTCCCTGACAGCTATTGATGAAGAATAAATGTCCTTTGCTCCCAAACGCAGACGGATTTGGAGCAACGATTGCAAGATGAAACAATCCGTCTCCTGTTTCCAGTAAGTTTGCCTCGATCCATTAAACAGCACTTTTCAGATGGCTTTATTGGTTTTTCTTTTATGGCTTTCACTGTGACTCACACAGATTGTCCCTTTTAAAGCCTTCCAATCGAACTGTGCCTCGGGGGTGGAGGAAACGCTGTTCTCCGAGGGAAAAGGGGGAAAAGAGCGCTGCCGGATGGAGCAGATGGAAATCCGGGATGCAGAGGGTGCCCCACGCTGGGCTCTGCTTTAATCAATGCTCAGCCAGCAGTTACAGATCAAATATCCCAGCAAATGCTGCAGAAATACTGCACCAAGTGATGGCTGGTGCAGATAAACACCCCGAGGAGGGCAGAGGGAATCGGGACATTCACATCAGCCTGTGCCTGCTGTGTTTTGGGAAGCTGGGAATGGTTCCCCTGGATGGGGCTCTGCAGGGATGAAGGATGAGCCCAGGAGGAGCAGGATGGTCCTGCAGGGTCACACTCTGGGGTTTGCTGGGCTCTGGGAGGAGCAGAAGTGTGTGCTGATGGCTGTTTTTCCCCATTTTCCCTCATCAATGTCATGGTTTATGGTTGCTCCCATGCTCTCAATTCCAGCTGTGTCTGGGATTGCTGGAGGGCAGAGGAAGAAGGAGCATCCCTCAGTTCTGGTGCTATTTAGGAGCTTAAATTATGCTTTTTTCTCCATCTCATTTCCAGATGTGAGCCACAGCATCAACCAGACTTTTCCCCACATGGCAGAGCCCAGCTGGACATCACTGCCTGGTGCAGGGCAGTGCAGGAGCCAGGCACACCCTGCACAGCCTCAGCCAGCTCAGACTGTCCCAGCCCCTGCAGCAGGGACAGGTTTTGCTGCCAGGCACCACCCCAGGGCCCTCCTGGGGAGCAGCATCTCTGCTGCCACATCACCCGAGCTGCTGAGCCAGCAAAGGCCCCAGCACTGCTGCCCTGACCTCTTGCAGCTGGAGTCTGGCACATTCACAGGCCAAAATGAGGCTTTTTTCCCCTCCCCTGGACTCCCAATCCAAAGCTTTTCCTGCAATCAGCTCTACTCCAAAAGTAATCCTGAATTCAAGTCCAGTGTGATATTTAAAAGCTTTCTACTCCAGATAGCCTGGCCCTAATCCAGGTGCATTTTACCTTAATTCCACCTCCCAATCTCAAGAATGCAAAGAATTTCCCCCTGGCTCTGTCCAGCTCATTCCAGCAGCCCCTGCTTGCTGGCTTGTTCTTGCCAGAACTATTAAATACGATTATTTTTCCTCAAATACCTCAGGCAGCAATGGCACAATCCCATTTTCTGTCTCACATGAGGAGGATCTCTGATCTCTCCTTCATGGAGAAGCAGCTGGAGGAAGTTCAGTGCTTGTGGTTTTCATATCTGAAGTCACTAAAGGGAGTTTGAAAAAGCTGGGGAAAAAAATCTCTGTTACCTCCTTGTAGAAGTTTGGAGCCTTTACAGAAGGAATTGAAGGGAGAAATTTGGAGGATATGATAAAGCACACACAGCAGCAAGGCTGGATTTCAGCTTGTCCTGTGGAAATTCATTTGGCTTTTGGGTAAAATTCCAAAATCTCAAGCTCTGAGTGCCCTGTGCTGGGCATCCTTCCCTCTGCCTGCAGCCCTAAGGGATTCCTTGGCTCTGTGTCAGGGATGTGCTGAGCCAAGGATATGCAGGGATGTGCTGTTATCTGGGCATTTATGGATAGGAACAAACCCATGGGAAAAATGATGGGATTGGTACCTTCCTGCCAAAGGAAAATGCCAATTATTCCATCAGCACAGCCCTCAAACCCCCCATGGATCCCAGGGCAGGATCTTTCTCCACATCCCAGCTCTGAGATGCCCCTGGGCTGAGGGTGGTCCCAGAGCCCTGAGGCAGGATAGGGAATGGGGAGAAGCCACTCCTGGCTGCAGGATGGGGGCAGCTGGCACCCAGCACCACAGATGGACCCCAGCACAGTCTGCAAGGGCAGGCTGAGCCAAAAAAACCCAACCTGGACATTCAGCAAAGACTTAAAATTCCCAGAGGAGGAGAAAATCCAAGGACTGTGTCCACAAGCCTTTGACTTCAGGGAAAACAGGCCCCACAAGACAAGAAGCTGATGACATTTTGCTGCACCCCAGGAGAGTCAGGTGTTCCTGCACCCAGATCCCGCCTTGAGCCTCACACAGATGATTTTGGGAGCAGAGCAAACCTGTCAGCCACACACTCAGCCAGGACATTGGCTTGGAAGGATGTTCATGTCTGGCTCAGCTGTTCCCACAGGAACACTCATTTTTATTGCCTTTCCCTGCTACTGAGATTTTTCTGGCTCTCGTGTAGCGATGGCAGTGCCTGTGCAGAGTCTGCCCGTGCAGAGTCTTGCCCTTGGTCCAAAGCCACCCAAACCAAGCCATGGGAATCCCTGTGGGAGCAGAAATGCCATTCCCAGTGATTGCCACCAAAATCCCTCAGCTGCCAGCACAGGGATCCTCCCAAACTGCAGGCACAGCATCACCCTCGTGCAAACCTGACAGCATCTCAACCTCCAGCTTTTCCCTGGATTCCCTGGCAGGGATCCCTGGCTCCTGCTCCATCCCCAAGCAGGATTTTCCTGCTGCAAGCACCATTTCAGGCTATCCAAGTCAGGAGAATAAGGACTTTATTTTTACAACCTGACCTTCACCCACTCGTGGCTCAGAGAGGACCAAGGTGATTTTTGCTCCAACCCAAAAAAGCAGCATTTTCTGACAAATAGCTCCATATTATCCACCTCTGCCTGATCCCTGCTGGTTTCTAGATGGGACAGCCATGAACTGACCTTGCCACGTGTCTGGAGAAATAATTATGGGGGTAGGAACATCTCCATGCCGCCCTCATCACGGGCCAGGCATTTCAGGCATCACACGGATTTATTTCACGGGAAGATTATTTTCCCCAGCTGCAGGAGCCCTGGGAGGTGCAGATCTTTGGGATTTTCCAGCTGGTAGAAAGTCCAATAAATACAGAAGGAGCTGTTTTTCCAGCCATAGGCATCTCCCCGTGTCCTTGGCTCACAGACAGCTGCTGATGTGGCACGAGGACGTGCGGGAGGAGAGATCATCTCCGGCACGGGGACATCCCAGAATAACCCATTGCCTAATTCCTTCCCCTTCTTTAGGCTTTCCTGAAAAAAAAACCCTAAAAAACCCCCAAATCAGTATCACAGAGACTGCCTAAGCTGGAGTTTTTATAAAGTCACCACTGAAGGCTTTGGGTGATGTGTGATGCTCTCAGTTGACCCTTATTAAGAGAAGAGGGATTTCTTATTTCTTATCCTGTGAGGTTTAAATGGCTGAAAATTCCCGGTGGTTGGCAAGATTAAGGCCTGAGTTTGTAAAGCTTTAGCACACTGGCCTCCTAATGAGATAAATATCCATCAGCTCATTAATAAAGAGGTCATCCAGGAATGATCTCGTCCACGCTGAAAATGGCACAAGGAAATGACAGCAGCTCACAAACCCCAGCATCTAAATAATAAAATTAAAAACCTCACTGCCAAAGACACAGCATCAAAACTCTGAAGGAAGATCATTAATGATGGGATGGTGCAGCCCTGTTCTGTGAGGTTCTTAGGAGGGGAGTTGAAATTTCCACAGTTAAAGAGGAGACAAGGCAGAATTTCAATCCCATCCCCAGTGTGGCTCCTGGTTCCAGAGGTATTTGCACCATTCCCTGCCTCCTGCAGGCCTGAGCTTGATTTGCCATCTACAAGGAACTGAATTAACCCCCAATTCTCCCTCCACAGGGACTGCCATGGACTTGTCACAAAGTCTCCGTTCAGCCACCGAGTTGGGAGTTTGGGAGCAGATAAGGAGACTGATGTGATTCCCTAAAAAAACAACAAATAAAATCCCATTGCCTTTGGGGCCATTTGGTGGATCCAAAACCCCATCCTGGCAGGATTTTCCCTGTTTGCAGTGGGTGAACAGCTCAGCCCAGGATATTGCTTAAAAAACCTTGCTTTGGACACATTTTTGTAATTCCAAAGTTGGCATCTTCAGGTCTTGAGTGAAAGGGGTGAAGCCCCTGGGCCAAAATCTGAGAGAAAATCTGGAGAGTTCTGCCTTTTCCAGAGCTCTCTCTTCTTGTTCAGATTCCAATGCTCATTTATTTTTTCAGTGGCTTTTTAGAATGTGACCCCAGTATTTAATGTTTCTCCTGAGGTGCTGCTGAAAATTCAGGAAGCACCTCAGTCTGGGAATGGGGAGATTCAAGGGGAGAATCCCAATCTGAAATCTTCACTCTCAAAAAAAATAAATAAAATAATCCTAAATAATTCATATAAATTCATTGAAGACAAAATACAAATCTAGACCTCCTTCCTCTCCATCCCCAACCACTGGAAAACATCCCCCTCAACTGAAAAACAGATGTCAAATTAAAAAAGCAGCACAGAGAAGGATGAAATGCATTGAAAAAAATAATCTGTTGAAGCTCTTCCCTTTTATGCAAAGAAAGAAATTCCATTTTTTCCCCTCAAGAACCCTCAAATTCCCCCAGCAGAGGCAAATAATGAATTTACCCACCTGAAATAACTCTTTTAAATCAAAAAAGAGTGCAGCCATCAATACAGGAATTTTCCAGAGGAGAGAAAAGACACAGAAATGGCAAAATCAGGAATTTCTCAGCCCATCCTGGTTTTAAAACTCTCCATCATTCCCAAATATCCCCAAACAAACATATTTATAGTTAACAACCTCAGACCCATTCCCATGGGATCCTGCTGGATTTGTTTGGTGTATCCCCTATTAATAAATTCTGCCCATTCTCTTGCATTTAGTCCTTATGGGAATATTCTATTTCTTGTTTTCTTATTAAAGCCAGACTTTCCCTGCCAGAATTGACCCACAATGGGCAGAACTCCCCAGGCAGCACCTGCTGGTGCTCCTAAAGCCACAGAAAAAACTTTCTGCACTCCTGTAGCCAGCAAGAAGCTTCTGCCCCCAGATTAGAGCTTTGGATTCCAAAAACCTTTTGCTCCTTTAGGCAGAAATCCTTGCCTTGCCCTTCAGGAAGCCTCTGGCTAACCTGGGATGGATGGAAAGCAGCTGGATTTAGTGTTTTGAGGTTTTTTGGGAATGCATCCAGCAAGGACAACAGCACCAAACCACGGAGGATCTGGATCTGCCACCCCACATCAGCCCTGTCCTGTGAAAGGGCATGAGAGACCCATCCTGCTCTGCTTAAAACACCTTTTTATATCCATAATATCCACATAAAATGCTCTGGAAGAGGTTGGAAAGGGAGCTGATCAGAGTTCAAGGGGCATCTGGATTCTCCTACTCACATGGTTAACTTCAGGTAGGGGTGAAGAGCAGGGAATTGGACTCGATGATCCCTAGGGACTCCTTTAAACTCCATCTATTCTATAATTGTCTATCCTAGTCTACGAACACACACATAAATAAATAAAATATAAATATATAAATATATTTTTATTTATATAAAGATAATAAAAAATTCTGCCCAAGCCTATGTTGGTGCCCACCTAGTCTCCCTCACTCCCCTCCTCAACAGGACAGCAAGGAAGAGAAACTGAAAACAAAGCTCAGGGGTCAAGAGAAACTCAAGAGCCACCCCAGAGCCACCAAACCTGGCTAGAGGAGGAGCAGGCACCACCCCTCCACCACCTGCCCTGCAATTAAAACTCCCAAACTGTCCCAAAAGCACCTTTTGGAGCCTTGGCCAGGACATGATTCCTGCAGGGATTGAGAAAATGTGACTGTGGGATCAACCCTCATGAATGCATTTGGGGAACCCTGCCAGTGCCTGCATCTGATTTCTTGCCTCAGCTCCAGCCAGCTTTAATGCAACATCAGCTTGGAAGCTGTAAAACATCAGACAAACAATGTAAACCAATGCAAGCAGCAAGATTTAACAGGAAACAGGCTGTGCTCTTCGTTTTCTGGATGGGAGAGCAGCTGGCTGGGGCAGGGATGATCCCATCCAAAACTCCTCACACCCATTTGCTGATTTGCAAGGACAAACAAGGGGCTGAAGGCTGATTTCATGGGGGAAGTTGGTGTAAATTATCTCTTTGTGGCTTCAAATGGGACAAAAGGCAGAAAAGTCATAAAAAGAGACAGATAAAATATTATTAAACTAAAAGCCTGGAGAAAAAAAGAGCAGCAGGAAGAACGTGACGCCTGGATATGTTGGGATTTCCAGCCTTTTGAAGGATTGGCAGTGGCATCACCACAGGAATAAATATCTGTGCCCTGGCACTAGAAATAGCTGCACTTAACACCTCTTTGGGGGATTTGAAGGCTGGCAGAAAGCTCCAGGAGGAATTTTCTCCTGCCAGCTTGGCCAGTGCTGAGGTCACCAACAGCACCCGGAGCAAGGAACCCGTGAGGCTCCAAACAACATCAGGGATAAAACCAGAACCGGCTGGTGGGAAGGCTGGGAGCCAAGGGATGAGTGTGCAGGACAGGCCCTGAAATGGTCATTGGGGTCAGCCCAGCTGAGCTAATCCCTAAATCCACTAAAATCCACTCCCATCCCTTTCCCCATCTCCCGATTCCTGCTGCAAGGCCCCGGCAGCAGCACCTGCTCCATGGATATCCCGTGGGATAACTCTGCTCAACACCCTCACAGCTCCCAAAATTCAGCCTCACCCAGGCTTCCACTTCCACAGATCCCACCCAGCTCCTGGAATAGCATCCCAGTGACCCCAAAATCCAAGCCCAACTTACAGCACTGCTGGATTTCATCTTTTTAGGCTCCACCAGGTGATTCCGGGCAGATCCCGCCCTTCCCGCGGCATCCGCTGACCCCAGAGGTGCTGGGAGAAGGGCTCAGCCTGATTTCCAGCAGCTCAGGAGGATCTCTGCCCAAGCAGAGGCAGCTCAGGACACGCTTTGGGATTTTTGGGGATCTCTTCCCACCAGCTGCTTTTCCTTCCCCACCCGCTTTTATAGGAGCCTGCTGGCTCCCATTGGCTCGGGACATCCTTTTTATAGCAACCACTCTGCCCCATTTCAGTTGCATTCAACAATTCCTCAGCTCATTGTCCTGCAGAGATTAGTTACACATAAGCATATTTGAGTGATTAACTCCTGGGCTCTGCTGAGGCCCCAGCAGAAAATGCTCAATCCAAAGGCTCCCTCCGACTCTCCCTGCCTCACCACTGCTCCCAAAATATTGTGGTTTTCATTGGAGTCTCTGCTCCTGGCCTGCTCCAACCAGCTCAGCTGGCACTGGAGGGAAGATTTCAGCTCCAGAGCAGTGGAAAAGCAGGGGGAAAGGGCTGGGAAAAACTCAAAACCCAAAGAGGAAGAAGCAGCGTTTGGAGAGTCAGTCACGGGTTTGGGGTGAAAACCTGCACATCCCATCCCACTAAACCTGCTGGGTTCCAAGGGTGACAACTCCAGCAGCACAGGGTTACCCATGGAGACCCTCCAGCAGCTTTGGGGAGCAGCAGGAGGATTTAGGGCCATTTCCAGTGGTTTGAGCTGCTTTTCCACTTGGCTTCAGCTGCTAAGTCTCACCTGAGCTGGTGACACAGGACAGGGAGTCCTGTCCCACGTGGAGCAGCCCATGGGGGTGGGAAAGAGGCAACTTCCTGCTGAGCCCATGCCTGGAGGCAGGATGCTGAAGAGGAAAAGGGATAATGTTTAAATTGGCCTGGATTAGCCCATTTCCATCTCCCAGCCTGCTCATCCAGCGTGGGCAGGGGGAAGCAGCAGCTTTTGGGGGGGTTTCTGGGTGATGAAGGAGAAAACCTGCAGGGAGGAAGAGCTGGATCCCATCAGGTTTTGTGTGGGTGTTTCCAGTCCTTCCTTTTCCCTCCCCCCATCACGGCTGCTGCACCCCCGAGCCAGGGCTTTGTGTTAGGAAATCCAGGAACCACACAAGAGGGAAAATGCAGATGAATTTGAAGAGTATTAAAAAAGCAGCAGATGATACAGAGGATTGAGATTTAACACTGCAGCTGGTGAGGCTGGAAGGGCTCCAGAGCTGCCTGGGCTCAGCCAAACCCCAGGAAGGTGAGTCCTGTCCCAATTTCCCCACAGGATAAGGGACCAGTGCATCCAGATGGGGACTGGGATGATGCTTGCAGAACATCCAAGGTGCCTGTTCTGCACATTTCTCCAAACCTCACTTGTCTTTTGTCCACCCATGACATTTTGGAGCTCAGCGTGTGTTGCTCATTCCTGTCCTGGTCTGGGGCACTCAGAAAACGGAAAACATCAAATTAATTTAAAAAATAGCAATTTCTGGAACACTCTCAGCCCTGTACAAGAGCAGACACTTGACCCACAGCTACCAATAAAACCCTTCAGGTTCCTCTCCCTCCTCCACAGGCAGCAAAATCTTGGGAGATGCTTTCAGACCTGGTAAAAAAATCACTCTAGTCCATGTTTAAAGCCTCCAGCACATCCCCAGGGGTTAAATTCCGCTCTGGTTATGGGTAGCAATAAAAAAAAATAAAAAAAAATAGGAAAAGCCTGATATTGGCCAGGCTGAGGTGCACAAAGCCTTTCCTGTCTCCTCTCTGCCAAAACCCAAAGCGTTTCACAAGTTTAACTCCCAGCTGAGCCGCTGCTTCCGAAGCCTGTGGAGCACAGGGAAGTGGATGTGGTGCCAAGGAAGCCAGGCAATTTCTGGGCTGCAGAACGTGCTGTTTGCACATTGCCCTGGCACAGCTGCCACCCCAGGGCAGGCAGAGGCAATAAAAAGTTTCATCAGAGAAAATGCAACACAGAAAAATGTCTCTGTGTGTGTGTGTGTGTGTGTGTTTCAAAAGTGGGATCCAGAATAATCCCAGTTTGGGCTGGGATGGATTGAGCTGGAGGGGCTCAGCAGAACCAGGGTGCAGGAGGGAATGGTTCTGGGCTGGGCCAAATTTAAGGTAGTGGAGAGGCACTGTGGAATAATTTTGCCCAAATTAAGAAAAATTCAAGAGAAAACTGGTTAAGATCACCCTGAAACTCCACCTTATCCCAGCAGCTTCCTGGGACTCATCCCTCACATGAGAGCAGCCTCTTCTGGAACAGCCTCAGCTGCTCACAAACCCCAGTTCCAGCCCCAAGGAAGCGTTGAACCCACAGGCACAACACCAAACCCTGCTGTGAGCCCTGGCAGTCTGTCCCCTTCCCTTTGTCCAGATCCCAGAAATGAAGGATTTGCACCATGCCAGAGTCAGGCTCCCACCTGCCAAGGGGCCAGGCAGGGATGGGAAGGGGGACAGGGAGCAAATCCCAGATTTCTGCATCCCAGCTCTTGAGAGCAGCCTGAATGAGATGGAAACACTGAATCCATGGCTGGAGGAAGGGAAAGCACTGACAGAAAAGATGGGAGCTCTGAAGATCACAGAGTCCAACCCCCAGCTCCAGCAGAGTCAACCAAATCCTCCCTCTCCAATTATCAATGGAGAAAAACACAAATTTCCAGTGGGGTGGAGAGCAAAGTATGAATTAATCAGGTGTGAGCCATTCCAGTGCTGTTTGAAGTCAATCTGCATCCAAAAAAAACCCCAAAGCTACAAATTCTGTGGCTTTGCTTTTCCTGCCTCAGGCTGCTCACCTTCAGTTAATGAACACCCACACAAACACAAACCAAATGAATTTTGCTCCCTGCTTGTCCCATTCTGCACTCAGTGGTGGGCACAGCCTCACACACAGCCCTGAGCTCCAACCCAAGCTGCTCAGCTCAGCAGGAGGGATTTCCTGGATCTTCCTCAAAATTCCCTGTGCACATCTGGTTCCAGCAGCTCCATTTCCCTTGCCCAGCACCAGAGCACAGCTAGGTAGGAGCAGCAGCTCCTTCTCCTCCAGTAAAACAAAGCTTTTCTAATAAAACTTCTCCAGCAGGGACTGCCAAAGAATCCTCAAGAAATCAGAATTTATGGGAAGAGAAAGCCCAGGTGTTTTGAAGTATCAGATCAGGAATTCTGGCAGCTCATCCCCCTTTCTCAGCACAAGAGCAGCCCTGAGCAGAGCCAAACACACACAACAGAGAAAAAAAAGTGAGGGAGAGATAAGAAGTGAGAAAATTAAAATAATATCCACTAAAATATTCAGGAAGAGCTGAGTGCTCAATTTTTTCTCAGAACACACATTTACCTTTCTTGCACCCCCAGAGCCACTCGGTGCCACTTTCTCTGTTCCAAGAATGAGGAGGGTCCATCTCCTGTGGTAGGGAATGGTTAATTAAGGGAATAATTAAGGGAATACATAGAAATGTGGGAGACTGGCAGACCTTCTGTGTGATATTCAGGACACTGGGAAATGATGTCACATCAGCAAAGTGATATCTGCCCTCCATAAACCATTTCTCATCTGGGGGTTCTGACACAGAAAAGATCAAATACCACAACTCAAACCTGTCCTCAGAGGAAATCCTCACCTGAATTTACAGGCAGCAGGTTTAAAACTCATTTCTTGATGCTGTGCACATGCCACAAGCCCAGATCCTTTCAAATATTGCTCAGCACTGGATTTTTAGGGGAATTGTTTTTTACCATCCATGCATTTGCAGAGGGCTGACAGCTGTTAACATCTGGAACTGATACTGACAGAAAGGTTCACTCCAACAGCAAGTGAAGGAGTTCCTGCATCCTGTACAGCACCCCACAACAACACAGCTGCTGGCAAAAATCCATCCCAGCCACAAATCAATTCCCAAGATGGAACATCCAACTGCAGGGATCTGTTGAGTTGTTGGCTGAAGATATTTACAGTCTGCTTCCAGCTGCTTTTGATATGTTCAGAACAAATCTCAATAACTTTGTTTTAGGAAAGGGCAGATCAAAATGTAAACACATGCAGCCCAAGGCTGCAGCCTGTCAAACAACATCAGTGGCTGATGTGAATAAAAATATTAATTTTAAAATTAATTGTGTGTCTTTCCCTGCTGTGATCCACTTATCTCTCATTTTCTTTCCTCTTTGGAGGGAAAAATACACATTGATGTATCACAAACCCATCAAGGGCTCTCCCCATCCAACACTAAACAAACCCAGTCTAAATGTACCTTTAGTCTCCAGACTTGGAAGGCATTTAATGTATGATAAATTATCTTTAAGAGGTGACAAATACATCTTCCCAATAATTTTCTTTCCTCTCCAAGCGTCAAAGAAGCTTAAATACCATGGAAACGAATATGACAAATCCCCCAGACACTAGAATTTATCAGTCCCTTTCATACACTGCACAACTGAAGCTCTTAAAGCATAAATTTTCTGCATAAAAACACAAAATAAACCCATGACAGAGCTGAAGGGGGGGGAAAAAAGAGTCAGATGTTGTGATTTGATCTCATCTGTAAGTCACAAAACACCCAGGATGTACTTAAAATTTTATTTCTATTTCCAGTACATCATAATAATTATAAAAGAATGGTCTGCAGCCACAATTTAAACCAGTGGCTGACTTTGTGTGGATATTCACACACAAATGATTTATTATAATCACGAAGGCTTTCAGCATTAAATACTTGATCCTGAAATCCTTCATCAGACAAAAAAGCTCAGGAAATTCTGCTCCATCCAGGCCTGACTCTCATTTTTCCAAACCAGATCAAGAGCTCAGTGTTGCCTCATTTATTCCTCCATCACAGGAGTGCCTCGTCTGTGAGTAAATATTGGAATAAATGTTCAGAGGGCAAAGAGACACCTCAATATTCTGCTGTTTGGGCACTCACAGCTTTGATTTCACAGCTTCAAACCCCCCCAGCTCCTTGGTTTCAGAGCAATTTGCTGAATCTGGATCTCTTTTATTTAGAAGGGACTATCAGACATCCTTGAGTTGCTCTCCCACAGATCCTCTCAATTCCATGATGCCAAGATTTGGGAGTGCATGGCCAGACCCCAAGGAGTTCCTGTACATCCCTGCCCGTGTGCTGCTCTGCAAACAGTCCCAAAATTGCCTTTGCACTGCTTTGGAAGCCACTTGGGCAACTCCAAAGCTTCTGAAAGGAATTCTCATTGCAGCACTGCTGTGCTGATTCTGTGGGGAATGGAAAAATCCCCACAGATGCTGAGCCCCAGCACTCCTCAGGCTGCTCCACTGCAAACTCTGGCACTGCCACCCCCGTTTATGACAAAACACCCAAACAATAGTGTCCTTTTCCCTGCTTGCTTGTGAACAATTGGTTCCCTCATCATGTCCAAATAATAAAAAATTGAATATATTTTACAGTTATGTCCAATACAGGATTGAGCTGGTATCAAACCCAGACTAACAGCAGCTGGCTCTCTTCTGCAAGAGCTGCCTCCTATGCCTGGTCACCTTTGTCTTCTGTTGCCATTGCTGAGTCTCTCTGCTGCTCCTCTGGATCTCCTGGCAGGATGTTGGTGACTGTCTGGAGGAGGGACTCGATCTGCTCCTCTGTCAGCCTCTCCTCGCTTTCTTCCACCATCTGCAGGTCAAAAAAAAAAACCCCCACTGGCATCATTAAATCCACACTTCCTCCCTCAGAGAGGACTCAGCTCAGCGGGGAAGACTTTGTCAAGACACAGCCTGAGCTCATCACAAAAGCATTTTACAAAGCAGAACTCTTGGAATATTTTGACAAAAAAGAAAGAAGTCCATTGTTCACCACGACAATTGGCACTGTGTAATGAGATCCCGCTCTCCTTACAGCAAGGAAAACACCACCCTGGGAACAGCCTGGTTTATCCTAAAGCCTCTCTCTGTGTCCTGAGACAAGCTTTTCCTTTAGCTCAAACACAGCCCCACCTTCCTGACCCTTTTCCCAAGTTTCTGTGTTTTCATGGGATATCCTGAGAGGGATTCCCTGGATCTTGGCATCTCATTAAGCACCTTCATAAAAGAAACTACCTCATCCTACTGCAGCTGTACTCCACTGGAAGTTGCTTGGATTGGGAGATTTCAGTATATAAAGACATTTAAAAGCTCTGAGCAACATCAAAAACACTGCCATGAATCAACTCCATGATTCCATGAGATTAATTAGGGACCTACTCCCACTGTGGAGCTGTGGTAGCTTTTATATCATTGCTACCAGTAAAACAACTGCCCGAATTTATAGACAGCTGTTAAAAGGAAAAAAAGCTTGTCAGAGGACTGGAAAAGCAAGTCAGAAGAACTCTTCAAACACAAATGAAACCAATTAGGATTGTGGGGTTTGAGTTTTCTTTTTTTTTACACCAAGTCCTTGAAAATGGCCTTTGAAGAGGAGTGATTTATATTAATGATGGTTCCGAGTCAATGCAGGTTTAATCAGCTCTGGCTGTAAATTGCCAGCTCTTCTGAAAAGCAGAGTGGGATGTTCAATTCATTTTTGTTCTTCAGAGTCCTTGGAGCCCTCTTTGCACAACCTGATCATCTTTCATCAGGATCATCCACAGATCTGCACACACACGGAGAATCCACTCCTCCGCAAAAGGCAGACAGTGAATTTCCATTTGTAAATGACTTTCTGGGGACTATCCCCATCAAAGGATGAAAATCCCTGTGGAGTGACTTCCCAAGCACTTTTAGCTCAACAACTACTGTAGGATGCTGCCTTGAACAGCAGCCCTGGCTCTGCTTCCCAGCAGCTGCTCCACTGCACAGCCAGTGCTCAAACACACTCAAAATGCTCCTTCCCTGGCTGGGAGAACCCCTGGCAGCCAATTCCTACCAGGCAATTCCCACAGGGAACCATCTCAGCACACCTTGGAGCATCAGCACCACACCACAAAGTGTGGAAGATGTCCCTGGAACTAAATGTTCTTTCAGGTCTCTCGCAGCCCAAACTATTCTGGGATGGTGATTCCATGATCAAATCTGCTCCACCCACTCCTTGGTGCCAATGCTGCTGACAAATCACTCCTCTCCAGATGACCTCTGCTATTAAATTTCAGAGGATTATCAGCCTGGCTTTCAGCCTGGATTATGGGGTTATTCACTACTGTTACACTGAATTTTCAAATGGGGTAGGTGCTGTAGGAGCAGGAGCTGTAAAAAGAACCAGCCCAGGTGCTTTGGACACCTGGATTGCTCCATGTAGGTTGACTGAACCAATGTCTCCCAGATTTACTATTCCTCAGAAAAATTGGCCTTGTTTAGATTTGATTTATTACATGACATAAAGCCCAAACCTCTTCCCATTTTAATTTTATCTATATCTGTATCTCCTCTCCCATTTTTCCCCTCCACTTTCTCCTTTTGGTGCTTGCTCTGATGAAATCAGAACTCAAATGAAAACCAGTGATTTCTGATCAGTACCAGCTTTTACCAACTCCTGATTTTAAGGCAGAACATGTGAATTCTAATCCCTGTTTTTTTTCCCTGCTCCCCAGTGACTCCAAATGAGTAATGCCCCAACTCCCAGTATGAACAATCCCACTGATGTCATTTTTACTGGCACAGCACGAGGCTGACAAACTGCAGGGACAGGCATAGCAGCCCCAGAAATCCCAGCTGAGCACGAAGCTGATGAAAGAAAATCATCTCTGGTGCTTCATATGCTCTGATATCTCATTAAAATGTTGTGAAAAGCATTTTTAGAGATGCCAGACCCTGCACTGAGCTCCCAAATTCCCTTCTGCAGACAGATCCAGAGGGAAATGGGAATTCCTTCAACTGCTGCAGCAAATTCACCTCTTGGTGCCTTTCCAGCAGCTCCCAGGATTCACCAACAGACACAAATCAACATTTAGCAGGATGGACAGACAGCTTCTTAGTCAAGCTGATGTTTCAGCCTTATTTTGTTGTGATAGTATTTGAGATTTCAAATGATCAAAAGCACAGACTGTAAAAATCAATTTTTTTCACTCTTTCAGGAAGAGAAAAAACAGCCTGAGCCTGACTTATGAAAACATAAGCAGTGAGGAAGCAGCAAAGCAAGAAGCCAAAAGGAAAAATTCAAAAATAAAGCACAGACAGCACGCAGATAAAGAGGCAAATGAAAGTGTCCCAAAAGAAAACAGATCTCAGGGGGAACAGGAGGTCACTCAGAGGCTCATTCTACATTCAGCAGATGTTCTCACAGCCTTCTGATTTACAGCTGCAAGACAAAATACCTTTGATGCTGAGAGCACTAAGAAATCTGGTGCTGAGAAGAGAAATGAGGTGCAAGAAGCAGCCTAAGAGGCAAAAAACCCCAGTTGGATTCAGGTACCTCCTTCTCCAGCAGCAATTTTACCCATCTTGGAGAAAATCTCCAGCAAAAAGCCCTGCACTGGCTGAAGCTGCTCAAGAGCCAGACTGAGCCCATAAGCAGCCAGGAATGCAAAGTTTATAGTAAGGAAAACAAAAATGCAAATGTTTGAAGGGAGGGGATGAGCTCAGATGTTGATGTTGGCAGTGCAACCCAGCCCAAATGGGAACAGTTTCCCCTCTCAGATGATGCCATGTGAAAAGTTTGGGGTATTTCTGACCAAAGTGCAGCTGGCCCTCAATATTTGGAGATTTGGGTGAGGAGCAGAAGTGGGCAGTGTGACAGAAATACAATTTATGCATAAATAGCCCCCTGATGTCATAAATGATTCTCACTGCTGCTTTTCAGCATTCAAGGCTGTGCTGCCCCAAAATAACTCCAGGGGTTTAGGAAAAAACTGCTGCAGCACATCAATGTCATTCATAAACACAGCCAGAGTGTGTTACCTGTGAAATGTGATAATTCACTCAGGCTTCACTAATAATTTCTATTTCACACAAGTTAGAGCAGTTTGTTATTCAATTTCTACTGCAATGTATTCATCAAGTCAGCAATGCTCCTGTTTAGTTTCCACAATTCTCTACATCTAATCAAAGAGGGAATCAGGAAAACTTTATAAATTAATTGGCATAAAATTCTCCCAGCTCAAACCAAAAGCAGCACATTCCCCCTGCAGCTCAAATTTAATTCTCAGAAATTCACAGCCAGCCCATGAAGATAATCCTAGGGATTAAAGTGTTTATTCATAAATTAAGGTGCAAATCAATGTTCATTGTGCCATGGACAAATGAAAGCACAAAATCACTCAGGACTGTCTAAACTCCTTTTTTTACTTGGTGAAACAAGGACAAACATCCTTAATTCAAACCATACCTATCTTTTGTGCTTACCCAAATAAAAGCAGAATTTATGAGACTTCATCCTCCTCCCTGTGCTGCTTTCAATGCTAAGGTTTATTTGGTTTAGTCTCCTGAGACGTAACAATAAATCAAGAATGAAGAATAAATAAAACCACACTGAAGAACCCCAAGAAGTCCTGAAAGAACTGAGAAATTCTCTCAGCATCACAGGACAACCTATGGGTTAAAAGCTATTGTTTATTGGAATAATAAGCTAAGAATTAGACTTTAAAATAATCAGTAAAGTACAGTAATAAAGGAAATAAGGGCTCTGATCATTTCCAAAGCAATTAAGCACATAATATAACTCCAGTGGAGGAGGGAGATGTTTGATGAGAAAATCACTGTTATTTCCTCCTTTGAGCAGTGATTAGAAATTGCTCAGCACCACCACATTAATAGGAAAAAAGCACATTAAAAAAAAAGAAATAAAATAAAAGACTGAATGATTGAATTAATGTCTCTCAAAGATAATTAACCAAGGGTAAAGCAAAATACATTGGTGAGAAAACAAAATGGTGAAACTCTTTTAAGCTCTTTCATTCTCCAAAATACTTTTTCATTATTATTTTCCAGTATAAAAGACAATGTGCCAGCCTGGTAATGCACATTAGTATGAAATTCTCCAAGGTAGAAATACATTTTTAAAAAGCACAAAATTAAAATTTGCTTTTCCATTCAGAGAGAAAAACATGGAGCAGTTTGTTCCTCAAGAAGGTGATGCTTCACCTTCAGCATTAAGTAAAGCTGAACCACCCTCATGGTGAGCTGAACATCCCTGACTTTATTTCTTCCTTTTGGGAATCACTGAGACAGGCCCAACATATGTTAAAGATTAAAACAGGAGGTCAGGATAGCTGCAATGTGTACAGTGCTTTACCCTCTGGGGTAAGAATTTGAATTTCACGCTGCTTTTGTTGCTACTGTTGTTGGAATAGAAATCCTGGCAGAGAGGCTGGAAGAGGCAAAGATGGACAACGGCAGCAATTTATGCATTAAGGTTTACAAAAGATCAAAATATCACAACAGAAATTTGCTTTTCAGCTCCAAAATAATTTTATCAAAATGGATTTATTGTTTGCATACAGCTAAAAATAAGGAATTTTTAAAAGGGAGAGTAAAAAACTAAAAAGCTGTAAAGGCAAAAAGCAGCAGTAACTGTAATTATAATTATAAATATCCTCTCCCATGAGCCTGCCAGGTAAATCAGACTCCATTCTGTGGTCAGACTGCACTGAGTAAAAGTTAGAGACATCAAAACTGAGCAAGTGAGAGCCAGCTTGGACTTGGCTGGCATTTTGTTAAAAGCTTTCTGAAAAATAAGATTGATGTGCCCCCATTCCAGGAACTGCTCTGAAGTTCTCCCCAGCATTTCCTTCTGATTCAGGGAGGAGAGAATCAAGGCCATTTTAGAGCCAAAATTCACTTCTCAGCAGGTTGTGTCTCATCCATCACTGCAGGGAAAGGACTTTCCTGCAGGGAACCTGTGCATGGGTGACCTCTGTGTTATTTTACACCCAGAAAAGGCAGATTTTTTGTGTTCAGTGACTGCTGCAACCTCTGTTCTCATCCAAAATAGGATCCAAGCCAGCAATTGAACAGCAAAATCATCTCCTTGCTTCTCCCAGCTCTGGATTTCAGTAACATCACCCTGCAGCTCCCCAGCAGCCCCTGAGCTCCAAATGCTTTGACTGAAGCACTTCCAAACGTGCTGCAGCTCTGGGGAGGGATTACCTGACCCAGGGTTAACAATCCAGGACACTCACACCACTGCAATCCTGATTTTGGGGAAATGTGCCCTGGGAATTACAGGGAAATCACAAAGGAACAGGAGTAACTGCATTCCCAATACTTCCACGAAGATACAAATTCAGGCTAAGCCACAAATGTTAATTTTTTATATTAAAAAATTAAATTAAAATTTAATTTAAAATTAAAATAAAAGTTAAAATAAAAATTTAATTACATTTTCATATTCAACTTTTCACAAGTTGCTTTAGATCATTTGAGAAGGGTTTGGATCAGTAATGAACTGACACTGAAGTCAAATCTTGTGTCTTGTGTTCTCTGAGTGTCAATGAGTTTTATTTGACATTACAAAACTTGGAATATCTAAAATATGGCACTCTACAAAAAGCTGACTTCTAACAAAAGCTCCAAATTCTTATTTTCTTCAAACACAGTGAACTATTTTCAATATTTATGAGTAGGTAGGATAACAATGAAGCAGGTAGGACAGAAGGGAAGAGCCAAAGCTATGCAGTCACCTGAGAGCCCCAAAAGAGCATTTAAAGAAGGGAAGAAAAGCCTGCAGATGGTAATAAAATAAATCTGTGTAAGCACATGAAGCTAACAAAGGTGTGAGACAGGCTCCAAATCATGGTTTCTGACTAACTTAAAGCCTTAAAGCTCCTGCTTGGGCTGCTGATGGACATTGATCTCCTCAGCCACAGAACACAGCATTAATTCCTCAGCTGGAATCATTCTTCTGAGATGCCTTCAGCAATCCTAATCTCTGCTCTTGGTGACAGAAGAAAAATAGTCCTACTGGTCCCTCTTTAATCCTTCCCTTTTCTTGCAGCAAAATATGATCCTGTTCCTCCTCAGCTTGGTTCCAGGGGAAGATTGCAAACAGATGTTCTTAATGCAAGAGATCTTCATTGAAATCATATCCTGACTATAACAATCTCTTTATTACCACAGGGGTTTGTACTCCTGAGGAGATGCTTGAGAGAACAGAAGCATCTATTTCTATTTAGTGACAATCCCTCTTTACGGCTGAATTATTCTTAGACTGACAATGGCTGCTTTCCATCAGAAAGTTTATACCCATTTTTCATCCTGCATTACTGCTCATTTCTTTTTAGAATTTTTGATTTTAGTGTAACCCTGCCATTAAAACAACCAGGGAAGATGTCAAAAAATAAAGTATTCCATCACAGAGCTGCACAGCAAAAAGATTAAATACATTCTTTTTTTCATAAATCACCTTTAATGACTGCATTGGGCATTTTAAATGTGTGCCACTGAAACAAACAGAGGTGGAGAATCTGTCTGAGAGGGCTCTGACAGGAAGCTGAGTGGATCTGAACCTGTAGATGTAAAATGTGCATAAAGGGATACATTCAATCACTGGCCCATGAGAAAGCGATTATTCAATTGATCTCCAAGGTTAAATCTGCTTCCAGTTAAGCTTTGAACAGGCCCAGGCATTGTTACTCACCAGCTGGATTTCCACTGCAGTCACAGGCCTGTGGTTCAGCAGCTGCAGCTTTTCTGCCCTGGTAAAAGCACAGAGTAAGAAAATCCACATTACTGGGTGGTTAGAGGATCCCCTCAATGCCTGCAGTGATGCAAACACATTCCTGATATCTTAGGGATGAAATGTCACTGCCAGGAATAATCCTGGCTGGGTTTGCAGTGTGGCTGAAGGGCCATCATTTGGGTATTTTAATGATTTGGGGACTGTCCTGTGTTCAGCCACGCTGCTGTTGGCACCTCTAGCCCAAGGTGGCAAGCAGAGACCCTTAGATCATTACTTTGCAAGCATTAATTAACTGCTGCTTTGTTAAAGCTGTGCAGAAATGTTAAACAACTCACCAGAGATCAAAAACTTCTGCTATGAACACACAACCACAAGAACAATTTTCATACCTAAGGAGTTACTATCCCATCAAATGGCAGCAACTTGTTTATCCTTTTAGCTCATTGCAAATACAAAGTTCCAGCAGGGAACTACAATTTGAAAAAAACCCAAATCTTATTTATTACTATTTATAGGACATCTTTAAAGCGTATTTAAATGCATTCTGGAGGGTTTAAAGCATATTTAAACTGATTCTGGAGGGTTTTCCCATGGGGGTTGTTTAGAAAGGAAACCTCACAGCTTTTAAGAGAACACACATCACTCCATGTTTACAACCGACAATTTCTGTGTGTCTGGAGATACCTCAGAGATATAATTTCATTTCATATGGCCTCTGCCACTGGCTGCTGGATGATCCAGCTAAAATGTCTATTTTAATCATCACTTTCTGCTTCAGAAGAAAAGCTTGTAAATTTTCAATACAGCATTTGTGAGATCTTAACAATTCCTAACAGAAAGCTCCAGGAAATCCTCCTATTTATTTATTCATTATTAGTTTGCTTCGCTTTTGGAGAGCCAAAATAAGTTTCCACTGGTGATGGGAAGCAGGGAACACACCTTTGTTTTTTTTCCCATGTTAATCACTCAAATCTATTTGGTGTTTCCAACATGAGGCTATGGAGAGTGTGCCTGGATTTTGCTCTGAACTCAGAGCACTTTACTGGCAGGAAGATGAGGTGTTTGTAACTGCTGCCATCTACCACTGTCACAAAAACCAGGAAATAATGACAGAGATGAGCACTCAAATCCTTTACATGGAAAGCAGGGGATTTAAGGAATCAATGAGAGATAAAACTCACTTGTGTAAAAGGGGAGCTAAAGGCAGCACTGCCACGCAGAGCTGGGGAAAGAATATGAAATAATATCTTTACTCTATAAAAATCTGGCCAATTCAGCTGGATTTTGGATAGATTTTTCCTCCAGAGCTGGGAAATTCCCTGCTTTGGTGCCTGATGGAGGCACAGAGCTGGTGCTTTCAGGGGTCTTTGCTTTGCTCCATTGCCAAGCAAGGGTTGCTGCCTCAGTTTCCAGAGCTCTCCAACAGCTTCTCTGAGGATCCTCCTTTAAAAACCTCCCTCCTCCTCCTCCCCCAGCCCTACTTACAAGGACAGACTGTGATGAATTCATGTTTTACCCAAGTTTCTCTCACATGCCACTTCTGAGATCAGAGCCTTCTCAAACAACTCTTTCTTCTGCTTTGCAGCAAGACACATCCCAATCCTCCAGCTCCACCACTCCTCCTCACAAAACACATTATTTTACTTTTATTAAATAAATTTCCTCATTTTCTTCTTTTCAAAGTAATATCCTTGAAATTCCTTGCCAGCAAAACTCCAGAGCCAAATGAAGAGGATCAAACAGCAAAAGCCATTTCATGCCTGAGCTGAAGAATGCAGACCTGATTTACCCAGAGCTATGTTCAAGCAGGTAGAGCTGTGTTTATCACAGGAAGATTATTGGCACAGCAGAAAGCAGAAATAAATTAACACCAATTACATATTGTGACTAAAACAATCAATTAGTGCAACTGCTCATGTTTCCTGAAGAAATAGAGGGCACAACAAAAAAAGGTTGCCTCTCCAAGACTTTTTGCTTATAAACCATGAACATCACTCCAACTCATTAGGGATAGACAGAAATTTTACAGTCAGGCCAAACAGATCCTAAAAGCATCATTTCAGGGTATTTGCAGTTTTAAAAAATGTGTACAGAAGAATGAGAGAGAACTTACAAGTGATTAACATATTCAGATGTGTAATCTGAAGGATTTCATGACTGGTTTTGATCAGCAAAGCTCCCTACTGGAAAATGATGGTGAATAACACAAAGGAACGAGCAGCAGGGTGCAAAAAAAAATCCCAAAAGCTGCATAAATGCCATATTTCATCTAGAGCTGCTTGTGCAGCATGAGCACTAATTAACACCCCGACATAATGATCTTTAGTCATGGTAATATGTAATTATGAGGTAAGCAATGAAACAAACACTCCCAAAAAGTCTCCAAATTTCATTTAATAGGAAGCTGGATTGCTCAGCCCTCAACAGCAGCAGAAGTCAGAGGATTGAGTGAGAGCTCAGTACCCACTTCACCTTTTTAACACTGACCCCAAAAGTTGACTGCTGGGACCAGGCTCTGTGTCTGATCCCAAAAACTTGACTGCTGGGATCAGGCTCTCTGTGTACCTGGAATTTTCTGACAGCACACACACAGATTAAAACCTGAATAACCACAATTTCATCAGAGATTAGCTTTAAGTAAGGCAACCATGCATTAGGATCAGCCCTGACTGCAGTGTTTGGCTTGGGCACAGACCTAAGCTCATGCTCCATTAAATCTAAAAAGTAAAATTAACTTTTTCCAGCTCCCATGAATTCATCTTTACACTTTCTACAGCATGCATGGCACACTGATGCTCGTTAAATAAAAAGGGGAACTGTCCCATTCATCCAAACAGAAGGTGAAGAACATTTTCAGCTTCATTGCCCTCAAACTTCAGCATCTGCACTTTCCCTGCTCTGCCTGGATTTTAGTAACAGTTTGGAACACGAAAGCTGCTCATTCAAGAGGAGAATCCATACAAAAGATGAGTGACAGTTGAAAGCAATTTTCTCACATAAAAGCAAGATTCTACTAATCAGAGTTAATGGGCCGTGCTGCAGACTTGTACAGGACCTGCCTGCTGAGAAATCCCCAAATGGCAATTCCTGCTGTGGGGCTGAGCCTCAGCCCACATCCTGCAGCTCTGGGACTCAGCTGGAGCCAGGAGCAGCTTTTCCAGGATGGAAAAATGCTCTGGAGTGGGTCTGGGGACACACACAAAGCTCAGACTGCAGGGGACAAAAACCTGTGCAGTTATGGGGAGGAAAATGGGTCTGAGGTCTGTGTGAGGTGAGAGTGCTGGAGGAGGTGAAGATGTTGAGTTCCATCCTAAAAATCCCCAAAAAAATTTCTACAAGACAAAAACCACCTCTGGGTCATGTTCAAGATCACAGACAGAATGGACAGCACATCCCTACATCGATACATCCATTCTAAAAAATAATACAAATACTTCCATGCTCTTATGGAAATTCAGACAAAATGCATAATTTTCTGCCATTTCTGATATCTTAACCAAAATCTCCTGAGCATGCTGCTATTGCCTTTTTTTTTTTTAAATCTGCTGAACTCCCAGACTGCTTTTCCAGCAAGAGGACTGGGTAAGGATAAAGCAGTGCCAAGATCCAGCACAGAGAGCTAAAAAACCCCTTCAAACATCTGTGCCTGAATAGAAGCAAATATATCTTCAAGAATGGATTGTTTGAGAGTTGCTAGGAAAACCATGAAGTAACAGCTGGACACACAACCAGGGGTTTTATTCCTGCTGGAAATATAAATCCCATGGTCCTCAATCAACCGTGGAAACTCTTAATGACTGAATCCTGAGCACAGGGGCTGGCTGAGGCAGGATTCCCCCACAGTGGGAAATCACAGCCCCAGTGAGTGCTGTGATTCTCCACAGGGATTCCCACTGGAAAAGCTGAGAATGATATTTTTTAAATCTCTTAAATGATGCTGTTGTTCAATGGGCACGATCCTGACTTGCTGTTGAATATTCACTTTGAAAGCTCTGGAGGAGACAAAAATCACAAAGCAAATCCTTCAGCCTTTAATATTGCAGAGGTTTGTATCTGCTGTAGTTTTTGGCAGTCACAAGGGAAAATACTTTCTAGAAGTACTGAAGATTTTCAGCTCAACACTTCCTTGACTGTGTTGATTTAAAGACAAAAAGGGCAATGTTAAAGACCAGTTCTTTAAAAAAATTATAATAACATGCAGTGATTGGAAATGTGATTATCCCACAATTAGATCCAAGATAGGCTATCAGTAACAGGAAGGAGAACAAGAAGAGCCAGTTTTAATTGAACCATAATTACAGAGCTGCAGCTCAATAAATGAGCTTTTCATGCAGTGCAGTTCACTATACCTTACAAATATGAAACCATTCCAGCACTAAAACTGGAAAATTAGCTGCTAGTGGCAAACTCTATTTCCAAGTACAACATGGCTCACTGAACTGGAGCTTCAGCCAAAGCTTGAGGCCTCAACAAGGTAATAATAAATTTCATTATGTGGGTTCAGAGCTTTAGTTTTTAAAAAATCTCAGTTCTACAATTTGAATTTTACCAAAGTAATGATTAAAAACTATGGGAAAAACTGTTTTACCACACCTTAGCTATGTCAGTGAAATATCTGGCTTTGAATTTTCTCCATTTAGCAAGGCAGCTTTCTGAAATGACTCTGGAATATTTGTTTGCACACACTGGTATTTTTAAAATCTGCCTTTTAGGAAGCTGTTTTTTGTGTCTGTAACACTAATCTGAGACCAATGAGACAAATCCATCACAAAATGGATGCTGGTCTATTAACCTGGTATTTTGAGCAGCAAAAATCAGTGGTAACAGAAGGATTTGAGGTGATTTTCCAGGAACTGCAGAATTTGCCAGAATTATGTTATCAGCTCTCTCACTGGAGCAGAGACATCACGTGCAGCCTGACATCCTGCAGGGTTTGGAAGGAAAAATAAGAATTCCCTTGATTCAAACTCTGCTGTGCCTCAATTCCTGGTGTTTCCCTGGCTGCTCTCCCTTCCCAGCTGAGGATTCTCCCATCCACGAGCACAACCTAGTGCTGAGGGCAGCAATCACAGCCTGAGCAGGGAATGTCACATCCCAAGGCAGGGCTGCAAATCCTGATCTTCAAAGTCCTCGTATTAGGAAATAGGCTGAGCCTAATTAATACCATGAACACGCTGCTTAATTGTTTCCCCTCTGATTAGAGGTAGAGTCATGACAGGAATTCCAAGGGAAGCAGTCTGGGCTGATGGGGTGTTGCTGACCCTAAAACCAGACTGAATTGTCTGAGGGCAGACCCCAATTAACACAAATATATCTTAAATGTAATCAGCCACTTCAGACAGTGGTGTGTACTATCACCACAGACAGTGTCTGATCAGCTATCAGCACATTTTGGGGTGCCTTACCCAGAAAGGAAGCAGCAAAGAGTCTGGAGCTCATTACTCTTGGTGGGAGGAAAGGTCATTACAGGGATCACACAAACAAGGTCCTGGAAGAGCAAACACTGCAGGCATCTCCAAGGGAAGGAAGCTCTCTGGCAGACAGCTGGAAATGAAATCCCTGAACACCACCTCCATCCCACAGAATGGAAACCATCAAAGCCTTTTCATTTAACAAGAGAAGCAGTGCTGAAATGACCTTGGTTAGGAACCAAAAGGTAGCTCCAAACTGCCTTGGAGGCATCGCTGGTTTAAGTGGTTTAACATGAAGTGCCTTAAAGAGTAATTGCACCCCGAGGTCCCTGTGGTTTGGGGTGAAGGGGATGCCAGATGGGCCCTGACACTTTTGGCTTCAAGTGGCTGCATGGAAAAGACCAGAAAAAAGAAGTGCCAGGATCACACACAAAACAACTCTGGGTTTTATTCTGTAAAGTATGTGGCAGAGTTGGGAAGTTCTTTACCAGATAAGGGAGGGATTAAAGAAATTAAAAGTTGTGCAGGAGGCTCACAGAACAAATCTGAATTCTGACAGAGTAAATTTGTCACCTACAGCACTGGCTGGCTCTTTACTCTCCTCCTGCTGCCACTATGCACAAGAAATGATTTGGGAGTAATTCCCTGGCTTCACTGCCACAGGAGAAGGACACACAGGATGATACCTAACCCCAAATGCACCTCAGAGCATCCTTTAAAAATTAAACAGTCCAAAATCTCACTTAAAGCTTGTAACTACTCCAACCTTTCCAGCTTACTGAACAAGCAGGGGTGGGAAGATGAATATTTGGGCAGACCTTCTACAAAAGTGCTCAGCACTGTAGGAGACAGAGAATCTGCAGTGGGAAGTTTCTCTGTTTTAACTTAAATTGTTCAGTATTTCACTCTTGCAGATCCCATCCAGGGGAACAGTTGCAGTCAAGGTACCTAAAGTGGAAACACTAAGAGTTAACCCTCAAGTCCTGGTCAAATTCTACCTGAAAGAAGTTTAGAAATGAGCTTTAAATTAAAATAAACAAACTCTTTGATTTTTATGGGAGTTTTACACTAACATCATTCAGTTCCTTTTACTCTGAAAAAATCCTACTCTGCCTTTTTGCTGTGCTACATCCTTCTGCTGGCTCTTCCTAAACTGCTGCCCTGCACAGACAGCAAAGCTTATTTCTCTTCAGAAAGGGCTGTTTTACATTACCAGAAGGGAATGATGCTCACCACTACTCAAGAAATGTTTGCTGCCAATTTTAAGACCCTCTCAGTGCCATATTACCACCTCTTTACACCTCTAGTATTTTTATTGCAGAGTATTTTCTTTTCTCCATGCTTCAATACCTCCAGAAAATAATTAGGATACATAAATGAGTATCCTGCTGTATAAAATGAGCTAAAGGAGGGTCAAACACTGACTTACTGAGACCAAGTACAATTCCAGGACAGAATTCCCAAGGAGCAGAGCATCCCTTTGTGCAGAGCTGCTGCTGTGCTGGATGTGCCTGTCTGTAGAGAGGGGGCACTGAAAGTCTAACAGAAAGCTGACAATCTGATTTCCCTGCTCTGGACAAGCTAAAAACTTGCCCTGCAGAACTCCAGAGCTCTCACTGTGTGATTTGTGGCACAGCCAAATGAATGAAAAGCCTCTTTCCCACAGGATGAACTCCTTGGGAGTCCTTCCAGCAGGGAATAAAAACACACTCAGTGTCTATCCAGCATAATCTCCTCTGAAGTGAAGGAGGAACCATTTAGAAGCAGCTAAATATTAGCTTTTTTTCTGTTTTAGAAGTCAAAGAAGTGATCTGAGCTATCCAAGCAAGTGGCCAGCTGATTCCATTTCTATTTACATCAGGCTTCACTCCCACTCTGCAAAGCTCCAAGAGGATTATGTGCCTCAAGAACAGGCACTCACAGCTCTGCCAAAGAGGAAAAAAGCCCTGGGAGTCTTGGAATTGCAAAGGAAATATTTTCTTTTCCAGGCAGAACTTCCCAAAATAGCAACTGGATGTTCAGCTTCACTGGAAATTGCTGGGGGAGGAGGGAAGCTTGAGATACAATATTTAAATAACTGAAATGTAGATCTCAGAGATCCTGGAAAAATTGCACATAAAGAGAAGCTGGAAATACTCACCCATGAGTGAAGGAAAAGATGTTTCTCTGAGCATTTAAATAATGGTAGAAAATACTTAAACTCCATTCTTCAGATCATCACACTGACCACAGAGATAATTTTTCAGCATTAACTGAGTTTTTACTGCTGTTCAAATGCACAGGAGTTAATTACTTACTTGGTTAATTTATGGTCTTTCATTGCTACCAGGAACTCCCTGACAGTCTCAGGACTCTGGTACTTGCAGGGTGTTTTTGAAATGTACTTCAGTGTCTGCAAGGGACAGAAAGAAAACATCTATTATTTTCTATTATTTCACACTTAATACTTGTTTTACCAGTTGTGTATGGAACAAGTGGTCTGAAAAGTCTCCTCAGTCCTGAGAAAAATTGGAAAATCAATTCAGGTTTGGAAATCAACTTTATCTGAGCTGTTCAAAGCCCAAAACTGCAAGTTGAAGAGTACAGGAAAGGACTGAATTTTAGCTCTGCCTGCTAATAAAAGCCCTCTTGCCTTTTGTGACAGACATTTGCTACCTTGGTTTGCTCCTTGCTTGGCTTTTGTCTTTTAAAAGCACTCAGGAAAGTTGAATTTATCCTTAAAACCGACTTTTCATGAGCTCAGTGCCAGGAATATTCTCACTGCCAGCCCAGAAATTCCTCTTTAAATTCTCTAATCTAGCATTGTTTTTATCCTTTACCTGCATTTTTGGCAATTTAAAGTTGATAGAAGCAGATTAAGTGGCTTGTTATGGAATCTACAAGGATATTTTGCTGTTAAATATTAATTGAGACAATTAAACTTTGATCATTTTTCCATATAACACCCACCAACCTCAACTGAATTTGACAGGAGATGTTTCATTTATTTGTTTTATTTAAAATAACAACATTGAACAGGTGGATCATGGAATTACATTACACAGAGTAATCTGACACGAATAAAAAACCGATCTGTTGATAAAAAAAAACCCCACAAAAATTCCAGTTCACAGCTGGCTTTTCACTGAAAGTGACTTAATATCTTCTAAATATTTCTTGTTACTTGAATTAAACCCCAAAATGAAGAGTTGGAAATAATTATAATTTATTATTCCTTTCTTTAAGCCCTGTCTGACCTTTCCAGATAAAATGAAGCTGTTATTCACCACCAGTGATTGAAAGGAAATTATTATATTGTCATGTAACGTAATTATTTCACAGGAGTAATTTTTCTTATCTTTTTTTGGCAATTTCAAATCAATGAAAAAGCCAAATATACAGAAAAACAAAGCTCCTTTGGAGTTACTTCAGTGCCAATGGATCTGAGTCTGCAGGGAGCTTGTGAAGAAATCCAATCCTGTAAAATCAAATTCTGCTTTCCTTTCAGTCAAACATAGAAAATACACCCAATATTTATACCACCTACACCCCCAAGCATCCTATAGGTATTTAACATATAGAATAACAAAGCAATTCAAGATTTCAGGTGCATCCTGATAAAATTTACTTACAGGATCTTCCTCAGCTGTTTTCCCAGAGGTGCAGGAAGAGACTGTCAGTCTCCATAAAGATTTAATTCCCATTTTTGGTAAGCCCCTATTTTGTTGAATGCAAGGCTTAGGAATTACAACCTCTGTACCTTTTTCAAACAAAGCCAGAACTGAAACAAAACCAAAGCCTAGGCCAGATCTTATCCACATGAGTCGTTTCAGTGCTCAACAGAATTACTCATGCAAGCAAAGCTGCCTGTCAGTCCCCAGTTCTGCAGCACACACACAATGGGTCTCACTGCAAGGCTCTTGGGAAGTTGCTAATTTATTTTAAATGTTGGTATTTATATTATAAGATTTTAGAATTCCTTCCCAGCAAGGGATGAAATGTTTATTCCCGACCTGGCATCCAAGTGATGATATCTGTACATGTGGTTTGGCTTTTCTTTATCAAAAACCAATTAAAATTATCAGTTTTGTCTGGGAATTATTAATTTAATTGTTAATAAAAAAAGTATCATGTGATCTGTTCCTCAGCTTTGAAATCATCATCTTAATTATCACATTAGGTGATATCATGAATTTGTCAGATGATAGTGAGCTCTGCCCTGTGTCTCAAAAGGCTGGAATACTCAGAACTAAAAAAAAAAAAAAAATCCTAACAACAGTAAACAGTTGAAAACCAGGGGGTTTGAAATTTGGAAATTTTTTTATAGATTTTAAGAACAGCAGCTGCCTAACTCTGCCCTGACAGCACAGTTACCCTATAACCTGACCACAGAAAAGTGGCAGATAGAACATTTTATTTATGGTTTGAATTAGGGGATATTTGATACCAAATAATTAATTGACAACCCTAAAGATGTGAATTATTGCAGATTGAGCTAACTGGGCTTTGCCAGTGCTGCTCACCTCATACATGATTGTGTTCAGATTCTGCTGCCCAGAGCTCTGCTTGGTTTTGCCACTCTCTTTACGCTGCTGCTTGAGATCAGTAAGTAACTGGTACACCTAAAGATAAAAAATAAAGTGGTTTAGAGCATCTGAGAGTATTTTACCTAAAAGTATTACAACAGGAAATCATAAATAAACAGGAAAAATCCTATCAGTCTAACAACAAAAAATGTGTGGCTGTTTTGGTGGATGGACAAGCAACTGAAATGAGAAATGTTTTGGCCCTGGAGTGATGAGTAAGGGTATAAATTGTTTTTTAAAAGCTGTGACTATTTAAAACAGATGAATGGAACTTTTTCAGATGTTTTGCTTCAGGCTTTGCAGTATATCCAGAGTCACTTCTCACTGCTCATTCCCTCATTTTTACCTGGCTTCACTCAAGATCCAGCTCAAGGAATTATGAACTGACAAGTCCAGAGAAATAAGAAACCAAACATTTCTAGACAGTGAGAGATATGAACATAATCAGCTACAAGCCCTCAATTACTTCACACTTCTATGGAAAAGGAACACTTGTCAGTGCTGAAATCTCAGACTCAGGCTGTGAACTTTGACAACAAACACAAAAGGACAACAAGCTCACAGAAGAGCTGCAGGGATGGAACATCTTTGTGTGCAACGCATCACTTCAATTCACAGAACGTCGGCTTTGCCAGTGGAACTGCAACTGGGAAGTGGAGCAAATGGAAAGCTATCAGGAGTTGGAGGGGTATCAGTACTTTTAAAAATAATATTTGCTATTTTTTTCATGTTTTTAACAGCCAGGCACTGAACACCAGTTTGGCTGAGATGATATCATCTGTTTCTCAGAGGAAATGTAAGAGAGCTCTTTCCAGATGCCTCATTAACACTCACAAGATTCCTGCTCTGCTGTTTGCAGACAGATGCAGTTCAGGATAAAACACTTCAAGATTAATTTCAGAACAGAATGAAACAGCTGCAATAAAAAGCAGCTCCAGCAATACAATAACACAAACAAAGCCATTTGGGTTATTAAAACTGTTTCAAGAATTATATTAATCAGCAAAGCAAAATATTTCCATTACCTGGCTTAAATTAAACCATCAAGAACACGACATTTCTTTCTACCCCCCTTAAAATGAGAGAGAAAAATACCCACTCCAGAATAATCTCAAGACCAAACAATACTACAGTACCCATTACTAGCAAAACCATTTCCAAATCTTCTTTAAAAAGCCTTTTTTCTTGAAAACAAGCCAAATACAAGGAAGAGTAAATCCCCCCCAGGTTTTGCTGATTGCCACTTCCAGGTTTCAGCTTCCAGAGATTTATACAAGGGACTGATGACAGCTTGAAATTGCTGCTTTAAAAGCAGAATGAAGACAAACTTACCTCAAAGTTGCTCAGCAATGCGGCATTTGCATCTTTTCTAAAAGGAAAAATGAAAACAATTAATTATGTTCCAAATGAAAATGTTTGAAGCTTTTCTTTGCCCAGTCTAAAACACACACTAAAAGAAGATAGAGTTAAAAAAAAAACAAACAAACAAGCTCCAAGACATTTTGTTTTGGTGATTCTACAATTTCCATCTCTAGAAAATATTTTCCATCTTGTCAATACAAAATGACTTAAATATTGAGTATATTTTGCACAGTTTGCCCCATAAATCATAATACACTTGTAGAATACACTCCTGTCACTCAGTCACCCTATTTTACTCACCCAATTTCACACACTCAAACCAAATTGCTTTGCTTCTTCCTTGGAAAAAAACGCCTCTGATTTTATTCAAATAAAGACTGTTGGGAAAAATAATTCAGATTACATGCACTATTTTCTTTATCAGTCAAGAGCACCCTGAGTATTTTAGTACCATGGACACGTGGTGTGTGTATAGACACAAACAGGGCTTTAATTTTTACGTGTTGTACTGAGTGAAAAAACCAGCAATTTATTGCATTTCCTCTTTATTTATTCTTCCCATCTTTAAGTGCCTGTTCCTACATTAGAAGGGCAAGGCTGGGTTTCCCATTTTCCACTTCCTTGGTCCCCTTAAGCAAGAATCCTTATCCAAGGGTGACTGCAGAACCATCGTGCCTCTATTTCTCCTGGATATTGTAAATTTATGTATTTAAAGTAAAAAGAGGGAGAAAATCTGCCCCAGAACATCCTCTATTCCCTGAACAACACATTCTGCTGAGCAGTCAGCAGCCACAACAACAGAAAGTTTCCATACAAAAGGAAAAAAAGGCCTTTCTCAGGTCTGTGCAGCAGCTTAGGAAAAAGAAAAAAAACCAACAAAAAAGGTACAATGTGTTGTTAAGCACCGCGAATCGTCTGAATAGAACTGTCACGTTCATCACTTTCAAATGGTAAACGCATCCACAAACTTCCACAGGTTCTAGCATTGTTTTTAAATGAAAAGGACCTTCTAAAATACGCTGAGATGAACTTCAACTTCCATTTCGCTGACCCGAGTGAAACTTCAGCAAGTGAGCTCAGGCACGCATTAGTTTTTCATTCATGTTTTACAAACCATATATAGCTTTTGTTGCGAGGTAAATGCAAGTCTTCAGAATGTTTGCATTCAGCCGGGCCCTACAGAAATCCCCGCGGATCAAAGACATTCTATAGGGAGAATTACGTATGGAATTCTTCGGCTGAAAGAGGATGAAATAAATACATCGCCATGCAAATCAGGCTGCGGAACCAAAGGTTAAGAATGAAATTATTTAAGACAACTGCTTTCCTTTTTCATTCCAATCGGCTTTGCCATTCAGAAAAATGCTTTTCTTTTTTTTTTTTTTTTTCACTTCTGCCAACGAGTCAGTCTCAAATCTTCAACACCTCTGTTGTGCTGAAATACCTAAATTATAAAGTGATCAAGGTTTGCAATAGAAATAAAATTTCCTTCAGTCCTGACTCACAGCGACCAAATTTACAGTCAGGAAACAAGGAATTCTGAATAATGGTCTCTAATGTATATTTTCAAGCAGTCAACTCAACACTTTGCTTAATTTTTATGTGAGTAAGCAGAAAGGTAAACATCTTCATGGTAAAACCAAAAATACAAACATTTTTTTAGAGTCTTTAAATAGTTAATATTTGCCCAAATTTTAGTCTAAACCAAAACACTCTTGACTAGGGCTGCATATATCAAAAAAAAATCACATCTTTGCAAATATCACTGACACTTCATATTTTTAAGTCTGCTTTCAATGTGTTGTATATTTAAAACACGCTTCTGAGTATTATTTTTTCTAATAACAGATAATTCTGGTAAGAAATACAGAATAATTCTGCTAAGAAAAATCCAGAGTAAGAACTTGAAGAGTTGCAAAGCTTCCCCTCCAAATCAGGCAGGAGGCAAAAGAAGATTAATAAAAACTCAGTGGATGTATAAGAAGCATGACAGATTTTTTTATTAATGGTATCAAAAGCATCTTTCTCAGTGTACAACAGCCTGAACAGCTCATTTGTCTGCAGGCTGCTACTCAGATTGTCATACAAACCTGTACTTCAGCAGATGTTTCCTATTTTTAATCAACTTTTGATTTTCATGCTCACAGTAGAGATTTAATGATAATAAAGCACCCCTGGATTACATGGCTGCAGGAGCTCAATGATTTGAGGGGATACCTCCCATGAGTGCCCCCACCCATTAAAGAAATTAAAATGAAAACTTGAAATTGAATCAGCTCCACAGAACTCGTGAGATTTTAAACTTCAAAATAGGTCAAATCCTATAGTTTTGTGCCTGAAACACACGGTAAGAAAGCCTGGTGTAACAGCCCTGAAATAACAAGCAGCCAAAATTCCGACTCTGTTATTGTGTTTGCGATGGCTGGCACAAACCCCTCAGGTTTTTTCCTTCTACCAACATTGCCAGCTCCTACACAAAGATCACGGGAATAATGAAAAATTCCCATTTTGCATCTCCCTGAGGGAGAGAGGGATGGGACAGAAGGGGACAGGAGGCCGCCTTTCACCCCAACACCTTGTCCAGCAGGAGTTTTAAAGAAAATAAACCCCTCAAACATTACCAGAACTCACTGCTGGGGGCAATAAACCCCTCAGGGATTTCCTGTACCCTCACAGCCCTCACGCACAGGCAGACATGGATGGACCCACACACCCCACAGAGATATACCCCACAGAAATATACCCCACAGAGATATACCTCACAGAAACCCCACAGAGATATACCCCACAGAAACCCCACAGAGACTGACCCCACAGAAACCTCACAGAAATATACCCCACAGATATACCCCACAGANACCCCACAGAGACTGACCCCACAGAAACCTCACAGAAATATACCCCACAGATATACCCCACAGAAATATACCCCACAGAAATAAATATACCCCACAGAAATATACCCCCCAGAGATTGACCCCACAGAGATATACCTCACAGAAACCCCACAGAGACTGACCCCACAGAAACCCCACAGAGATATACCACACAGAGATATACCCCACACAAACCCCACAGAGATGCCCTGCAGCTCCGAGGCCCGCCCTGCGCTCCCCCCTCAGGCCCTTCCTTACACCTCCATCTTGTCCTCTCCAGCGCGGCCTCCCCTCAGATCCTCCCGCCGCCCTCAGGCAGCCGCAGCCCGGCGGGACACGGCGGAAGAACAGCGGGGTGAGGCCCGGTGGAGCTGAAGGACGATTTGGCGGCCGCGACGGAAGCGGAAAAGGAAGAAGAAATAAGGAACTCAGGGGGGAAAAAAAAAAAATCAAAACCGAAACAGGAAAAGACCAACTGCATTGGCCGGGAATCGAACCCGGGCCTCCCGCGTGGCAGGCGAGAATTCTACCACTGAACCACCAATGCCAGTGATGGTAAAGGTTTTCCCGTCGCAGGTTTTGTGCATATTCGGGCAAAAAATGGTGTAATTTCTGTCTGAAATCACCCAGATTGGCAATTAGCCGCTGTTGACTGTGACAAAGGCAAAACAGTACCGCGAAGGTACTTTCAAATCAAATCCTCAACCATGTGCGAGGCTGAAGTAGTTGTGTAATATTCCTGTTGTCTTTAAAAGCACCCGTACACGCATCCATCAAATCCATAGCATCGTGTCTTTCCCTGCCGTCACCGTGACTCTTTCCCATCTAAACCATGTGCTGCTAAATTTTCCATGAGCCCTTTTCATCCTCCATAAAACCAGTGACACTTCAATGAGTGCAAACAGCTGAAATTCCTAGTGGCAGCAGCAAGGAAAAATTACCTGGCCAGGGAAATATTAATGCCTTAATTCCTTACTTTATGAATATAATTAATTTATATAATATAATACAATAATAACAATATAATATAATAATTATTTATAAATTCCGTAATTCCTTAATTAATTCCTTAATTTTGACATTATCTCTCAGGGAAAATGTTGTATGCAGATACAGCACCTCAAACTCCCTAAGGAGTAAATATGGATTTATTTTCTTGCTAGCAGCTGGGATTTAAAAGCCCTTTAGGGATTTAGGGAACTGAATGGGTCAGACTTGTGCCACAACCTCTGCCTTGCAATTCCAGCACAAAACCCACTAGCCACCTTTTTCTCCATGACTAAACCCGACAAAATTAAGCCTTTTCTTCTCCTTGCAAATCCTAAATCAATTCAGATTAACATGGGCAAACAGGAACAGTCTCCAGTGCCAGGACAGCAGGCAAGGAGCAGCTCCCAATTTTCCAGCAACTCTCATCTCCACATAACAGAAGTGCTGGGCAAAATTTAAAAGCCAGCAGAAAAGGCTTTTCAGCCCTTTTCATTTGAAAACCCCTAAAAAAGTTTCAGTGAGCATGTGCACCCTCATCACACACAGATTGTAGTACAGATAGAAATTTATTTATACTTCCAAATCATTTATTGCAGAGTGCTATAGAATAAAAATAAAGCCAGGAGAGAGGTGTCCAAAGGCAGACTGAGAGCTGCTGGTGTGACTCAGGGCACAGGATGTGATGGATGCTGCCCTTTTTCATGTCAGGATTAACCGACCTTGTAAATTGGCCAAAACTGGCACAGCAAAAGCTCTGTGACTGCTCTGCCATGTCCCAAACCCTCCACATGTGGCTGCCTGAACGAAGGGAAAGGATGTCAGGATTCATGTGAAAATAGTGTATTTCCACACTATCAAATTTCAGGCTTTCATTCCAGAAATCTGCTAATCCTTGTCTGCTTCTCACCACTTTCTTCAGATAATGGTTCAGAACCTTCAGCACAATAATCTTAATTCTCCTTTACAACTCTTTATATCTCTCCCCTAGAAGCAAATTATAAATAAATATTATATTTATTTCCGCCCTTTCCCCAAAATTTCACTTTCCTGACATATTTTTTCAAATCTTTCCCCAAAATTTCATTTTCCTGACACATTTTTCCACCCTTTCCCCAAAAATTCACTTTCTGGATATGTTTTTTCCACCCTTTCCCCAAAATTTCACTTTCCTGACACATTTTTTTCTGCGCTTTCCCCAAAATTTCACTTTCCTGACACGTTTTTCCCACCCTTTCCCCAAAATTTTGCTTTTCTGACGCACTTTTTTCCACCCTTTCCCCAAAATTTCATTTTCCTGACACGTTTTTTTCCAACCAGTGCTGCTTTTTACAACCCACGACGAAGACACAGCTGGGCATGAAGGAGTGTGACACAAACACCTCTTCCACCATCATTTTTTCCCCTAATTGAGCTACTCCTCCTAAACATTTCCCAGGCTGTAAATACAGATTTGGCTCCAAATATGACACCATGAAAGGGAATATCGAGAGAGAAGGGGCTGGGTGAGGTGAGAAGGTCACTTTGGCTTTAATTGCTGCTCTTTAGGTGTTAGACAGTGGTGCTACACCATCCATAGGGAATGCAGACATGGGTTTTTTTTCCAAATGTGCTTAGCATGTCAACATTTTAACATTGTGATTGTTACCAGCAAGGCTTGGGGAGAGAGGGGCCTCAGTATTAACTATTGAAAGCAGGGGGCCTAGGACTTGCTATTGACAGCAGATCTGCAGGGTATTTGTGTTCTTTGTCATGAAAGATGTTTACTGTGTTCAGCATTTCGCTCAGCACCCTATGGTGGCTATTTCTTTTTTTTTCTTTTTCTTTTTTTTTTTTTTTTTTGCCCTTTTATATTCAAATTTTTTTTTTTTTTTTTTTTTTGTTTTTTTATATTCAAAAATTTGTTAAAAGGCAGATTGGGGGGTTTTTGGAACAAAAAAATGTCAGCACGGCTCGGTGTCAGCCAAGCTGACGGTGCGTTTGCATGGCACGTTCAGCCCATGGAGCTGTT